>NW_017307557.1:209587-226337 GCF_000935625.1 Nanorana parkeri
TATTGCAGAAAGTACATAACCTCTGCAATAAAAACAAAAAAAACTGCCTGTTCACCATTTTTTATTTTTACACAAAGTTTTGCTTTAAGGCAGAGCTACCACAAATATGACAAACTGCTTTTACCAGTGTCTTTCCATAAGATTAGATGTGCATTTAACTTCTTTCATGCATGTTATTTACCTGAAAATGTCTCCCTTGCGTAGAATTCCAAAAGACCCGAGAGTACTGCTGGGCACCGCCATCTTGGATGTGATGTCTGCAGCTCCAGCAGACTTTTTCTGGAGTTGTTTATTTTTATTTTTTACAAATTCAAAAGCACATTACACATTAAAACGTGTTTATGGAAAGAGGCTGCAAATAAGCAAACAAAATGCTTACATTTTTCTGTGCTATTGCTTGCAAGTTTGGGACGGGACCTTTTTGAATGATTCAAATCAGTATTATAGCCATGACTTGAGACCCATAATTAATGTCAGGACAACAAAGCTGCCATGGTACCGGATCCAGAATAACCATCTTTACACAAGCGCCATCGTGAGCCCCACAATAATGCCATATTACCAGATTTACATATTACCACAGTTAGGGACACTAAACTCGGGAGTTAAATCTTCAAGGATCTTAACTATTAACCTGATGTATCTTATTTGTGTATCACTCAGCTGTAGATCCTCAAATCATCTCTGAATTCATGCTGACACTGTCCTTCCTTCTGGAGGGTGACTACTTTTGTTCCCCATGTCCCCTTGTGCTGGTCATTTCACTATATATTTCTTTATAAGCTATTACCTATTAACTTCTTCTTTTAGATGCCTGAAGGTTCTACATTTGCTTCAATAGGCAGCATCTCTTGAATGGTTTTCCTTAGAATGGTGGGGATATTGTGGCATTGTAAAAATGTAAATCTAGTGCTTTTATTTTTAGGTTTATTCATATGGACGATGTAAAGAGCAGTGATAATCCAAAGTAAAGCAACCCAGGGTGCATAATCGCCATTTAACTGATCCAACAACCTTAAACAGAAATCGAATTGCTTGTAACTGCTTACGGCACACTGTTATGTTTAGTGCATTACTGAAACAAGTCAGTGTGTGGCTTTTAGCCTCATGTATGATTGTATTGGACTTATACCACCAATTTGTTCCAAATCTGTTTGTTGTGAAGTAACAGACAGTTAATATAATGACTTTTTGATAGAAAAATACCAATTGTTTTCATGAAAGTGGTGACTGACCTTGTGATACTGAATGAAATGCATTGTAATACTTTTCTTTCTGAATAAAGAGGAGTGTGCTGCCATGGCAAGCAATGGGCCGGAGGAGGAGGAGGATGATGATGATGGGTATGAGGTACCAAAGCCACACCTGCCATTAGCTCCAGCTCGCCGCACACTTTCTGATATCTCAAACGCCGTACCTACCTTCAGTTCCGCGACTACCAGCAGAGATTCTGGAGCAGGTACATAAACACAGTTCTCTAACATTAATCAGGTGATTACGTTCCAGATTATCTGAAGGTTCAGTGAGGTATATTGTGGTCTGTCCAGTTCTGGTATTTAATATTTCTGTTCCAAAAGTTTTTACTGGAGCAGCATAGGAACATAACAAATTGCAAAGTTAGTGCAAAAGTAGACAGCAATATAAAACAGTGTGGGTATTGCAGAATATAAATGTTTAAAAAGACCGTAGAAGAGCGTCACAAATACTATACATGGAGGGGGGAATTTATCAAAATCTGGAGCAGATTTGCACTGCAACCAACCAGCTTCGGTCTCATTTTCAAATCTTACCTGAGCAAACTGAAGAGAGATGCTGATTGGTTGCCATGGGCCACTGCTCCAGATCCTGGATGCTCCAATTCACCTCGTAGTGTGCTATATCGCTCTTCAAAATTTGTATGAATCCAAAGGCCACACATAGGAAAAAAGACAAGAGATGAAGAGATAGCATAAGAAAAAGAGGTAGAGAATAGGAGAGGCATCCCAGTGAAAAGCTACCAAAATTGGTGAAGGGACAATAATGATGCATCAAAGCAGGGAGACTGTGAGTAAGAGATCCAGGGTTGCCAAATCAACAAAAATTTGGAGTGGGTATCTGCTGGAAAAATTCCTTGAATGACACTTGCTTTAAGTGTCTTAAGGTGATTATAATCTTCATTAAAGAATGTCCAGTTGAATGAAAATCTTGTGACTTTAATTGTATAGAATAAAGTCAACAGCATACAATGATATAGCAAAAAATGAATATACAAATAGATAATTCAAAAAATATAGTTCAAAGTTAATACAGAGTTAGAGTATTCTGAACATCACCTCGTGTCTTGAAGTCTCTCAGGCTTGTGGAGATTTTAGACGATAATAGTCTTCAAAACAGGTGTAAAAACAAAGTCTTCTATGGGGTGTGTCTCTCCTCGTGTAGAGTTCTCTTCTGATGTAATGTAATGTGCCCATTCTCAGAGGTATTCTCTGCTTATATTTCTAAAGCAATGTTAACTATTGGCTAATCTTATAAGGTCATATACTTTGGAAATCTATTCTAACCTCACTTTGACGTCATATTCTATACTCTCTCTATGAGGCTCGTTCAAAACTTTCAAGTCATGAACTTCTAAATGTCATTCTACAAACCTATTTTAAAAGACAGATCTCCTTCTTTTGACATTTTAACAGCTGCTAACACTAAAGTTCTCTCAAATTCTGACATAGCTCAGATTTCAAGGACAAAGCAAAGGGATGTCTATTTCAATGCCATGCATTCAAACGCACAAGGTCTCGGTTAAATATACGGGCCCATTCTTTAATTCCTCTTAAAGGAGAACTGTGAGATGAGTGATTTCCACTCACCTCATAGTTCTAGCCGACCTGTGACAATGAGACTGTTACAGGTCGGCTCAGTAGATCGGGAGGTGAGCGAACACATACCAGGTTCGCTCACCTCGATCCTGTCACGGATCTCTGACGTGACAGGGGGAGGGGCTGGATTCCCCTCTATCCGATCTGCCAACGGAAGGGGGAGGGGGCGGGTACAGCTGGCTCTGTCTCTAGATAGGCAGAGCCAGCTGTCACTCACGCAGCTGGGCGGATCCCGTCGTCTAAGTCGGGATCCGCTCCGGCTGCGGCGTCTCAGCTGTTGCTCGCGGTATACTGAGCTTAGGGTAACGGGAGGACGCTAGTTTGTGTCCTCCCGTTACCCTAAGGAGAACTATGGGGAAAAACACTGACCCCATAGTTCTCCCTTTAAGTCAGCTCAACATTGAATCTTAAGTATTTTTCAGTATCCAGCAAGATAGCACTCAATTTCTCGTTAATCATGATATCTGTCAATCGATTCTTAACAGCAACAAAGCTGAAAGTAGTAATTTTCTGGTAATTTGGTGGCCATAAAGATATATTGTGCAAGCTTCTGCTCCTTAAGTAATAGAGTCTAAAGGTTTCTTGAGTAACACTTCACAAGGATTTCTGGGTAGGGAGGTATGAAGGTGCCTCCAGGCAACCAGACAGAGCACCAGATATGTGTCATCGTACCTGCGGAGTCGCAGCCACGTTAACAAGTGGAGGAATAACCAGGCACAAAGCCTGCCAGTCTCACCAGGGTGTAATGCCATCCCTACAGTACCTTTTTTTTAATAGGAGTTTTCCAATATCAAGACGTTGCTTGAACACTTGGAGGTAGCCTGCCAAATTTCCTGCCAGTCCTTGGGAGATGTGGGAGAGTTGAGCTCTGTTGCCCCCTGAGTTTGATACGATTGTACGGTCACAGAGGATCGGAGAGAAGAGTCGATAGAGGAAATCAGTCCCAGTGCGTAGGGATTCAGTCTGCATTGTTGGTCGAAACAAAGGGGAGCTAAGAATTTGAAATATGGGATGGTATTTCACATCACAGCGATAACTGAGCGATCGCTACAAAAATAGAGCATAGGATCATAAAAATTCTTGAAATACCGTGTTTCCCCGAAAATAAGACAGTGTCACGAAAAAAGACACTAGGTCTTATTTTCGGGGGATGTCTTACCTGGCTAAGTATATTAGGATCAGTTTTAAGTAGATGGTTTAAATCTGGATGTGGGAAATGCAGTTCATGTAATACATTTGGACCTTGCAAGAGCCTGCAACTGTTCTTCTCCATAGAAGCTAAAGATGCAAGAATTGGGGGCCCTGGTATAAGGGAGGATCTGGCTGGTAACTGAATATGTTCCATACAACACTGTGGAACACTGAGCTGTTCTATGACCCTGATTAACCATCTGATTGGAGGGAGTAAGATGGGTGCTGACCCTGCTAGTCATAACTGTGGCCAGATTGAAGAGGTTTCCCACCTACTAGCCGAAATCTCATTTAATATCTGATTTTTGGTATACAGATAAAGTCCAGCTGTAATAAACAGTATAATAAGACCCCTCCCTACCCCCCTTGTGGAATTCCTATTCCCCTCCTTCTTACCCCTCATATCCCCTTAAGACCTAAGACACACTGAACATTGCATGTTGGTTCAAGGCCTGTTACTGAAGAGCTATGTGACCAAATATCAAGATGATATAGGCATAGTGCCTGCAGTTTACCTAACTGTTTTGTTCTTACCCTATGTGTCTAAACTGTGTTTGGTCTCATGTACAACCAGCTCTCTATATAACCGTTTAAATGTCTTGAATATTGTATATTGGAATGGCCATATTTATGCTGTATTTGTGCCTTAGGTTGAGCGAAATGTTAATAAAAACTTATTGTAAACAAAAAACAGTATAATAAGATTTTTGTTATTTTTTTTTTGCAGGACTCCAAGAGTCATCACCGGTCCCAGAGCGTCCACCAAAGCCCTTTCCTAGGAGGATGAACTCTGAGCGTCGTCCTGCACCGCCTGGTGGTGATGCTTCTCCTCTCTCCAGCGAGATTGAGAGTTTACTGAGCCAGGGGTATTCTCAGCAAGATGTGAATAAAGCCTTGCTCATTGCCCACAACAACATTGAGATGGCCCGCAATATCCTGCGTGAATTTGTGTCTATCCCATCGCCCCATCATGTGGCTACATAGCAATTGGATTTCTAGATACTGCCATATACCGTGACTGAAAAAACGTGCACCTCTGATCCTTGAGCTCAGGTGCAGTGGAAAGTAGCAGTGGGACCAGCTGGGTTTACTGTGGGTATATATATTTAAAAAAAGGATGGAGAATTCCAACCACCCCCCACCACCGCCAACCGCCAGAAGAGTACAGGGTAGGGGCATCAGCCTGCCATTAATTACCAGTGTTACGTCAGGTGATTCTTAACCAGATTCTTAATCAGAGCTCTCTGCCCCATTAAGCTTGCTCTCACATTTCCTCTATACCATCTGGATTACTACCTTCCTGAGAATGAAGACATGGGAAGCTCTGATTGGCTCAGGTCATTATCATGGATACACTGAACCCACCTTTTTCCACCCTTTTTTTTTTTTACTTTTTTTTTTAAGTTAAACTGCCTGTCACTGTAGGTCCTATGGCTCCTGTGTATATGGGGGAATGCATTTTTCAAATTTGTGTTCTTTTGTTTTGTTTTTTTTATTATCCAGTGTTATTTAATGGACTTTATTTGCACGTAATGGTGCAAACTGGGGGACCTCAGTGACACAAAAAGTTGCCTTAGTATATAATCTTTTAAGCTCATGATAGCCCACTATTAAAGACTTTCAAGAATCAGTTGTTGAGGTCCTATTTGGCCTTGTAATTTTTTTTTAATCAAATCCTGTGACTAAGAGCAGTGAGCATTCCGGGAGTTTGGTGCCAACACTTATAACTTCAGGGGTGCAGTATGCCACATGACTCAGGGTGCAAGGGGAACTGTCACATTTGTACAACAAAATGGTTGGCATATTGGGCACAATGGAAGGGAGGAAAGTCTAAGGATGTGACGGAGTGAAATGATATGCAGCCACACACTGATAAATTATCTTAATTTATTCTACATGTCTTACTGGCTCCAAATGACATGTCAAGAAAAGTATGCCTACAATCATAACTGTGTATTCCTTTGTAATAATATCGATACATGTGTCATGAACATATGTATATTTATTGACATGTATATTTATATATATGCTGAAATTGTAGCTGATTTGTACAGATTTAGTAAAATCTATTGCTCCCACATGCAGCAACTAAAGAGCAACTCCACTGTAATTTGACAAGTAACAGTCCATGAAATCAAATGGAAGAGAATATAATGTGTAAATGACACTACTAGGTCTCCACTCGTCCATTAGTTTGCTTAAAAGCCCTTGTTCGAGGAGCTGCAAGGACTTGCAGACTATACCTTTTATTGCCTCTCTTAACTAGGTGTTAGAACCAACAATATGGGGAACTTTTAGACTTGAAATTGGAGGTACAGACAGCAGGTCCTTGTAGTCATTTGGACACAGGTCACATTTGGACTTGTAAAGTGACTGTCACCATTTTAAAACGCAAAATCAAAGGCATGCCTTCGTAGAACAGGGTTAATACTTGCCCCTGGCTAGCTGCGGACTTCACTGCCTTCAAGAGCTATGCTTCCTGAAAAATCTTCCGCATCCAACACTTTAAGCGAGTCTGGTACTCCTCTGCACACAGTGGTCCATGAGTGGCTACAGGACATGAGTGATCAGCGTTCCGGAACACCCAGTAGTGTTAAATGCTAAAGGGTTTTCAGCAAGCATGGCTCAGACATCAGAGATAAGTTGTGGGAGGAGTGATCATTAAAGTAGTATTTAAACTCTGAATTTCAATAATGAATTCAAATCAAAAATACATTGCTTAGCAAAGTATTTATATCTTAACCCAAGCACACAGTCATCTTGTTTCCAAACAGTTTCAACTCCCTCAGCTTCACTTCCCTGAACAAAGGACAGCACAGTCTCCAGCAGCCATATATCTACTAGCTTGGAGAAGAGTGGGGAGGAGGGGAATGGCTTGCCTTGCTGTGCCTGTGTGTTTGTGGAGACGCGCACAGCTTACTAGCACACACAAGAGTGACTCCAATGCAAAGGAAAGGAGTCACCCTTAAACAGGATATCGGGGCCGGTGCTCAGGGGACCAGCTGTTTCTGCAGGAAACACATTTTTAAACATCAAGGAGCAGCATCCATTGTAGTTGATTTAATCAGCATTTTAAGCAGCTTACAAACCTTTTGACTTCAAGATCACCAACATTTTTTTTTTTTTTTACAAACATGCCTTTGCTTTAGAGTTTTAGAATAAAACGGTCCCTTTACGAGGCAGCTCGGGTGATAAGAGACCATGAGGGTAGTATACTTTTACACACTACCACTCTCCTCCCTTTTCTGATTAACATGGAGTTGCCTTTAAATGTGTAGTATGCATACTCAAAGCAGAGGTAGGTAGTGGAAACAGTGTTTACCACAATAATGTAGCCAATTTTATCTTTCCATCATGGGACAGTGTCATTCATTTACAGTTTTTGTTTTTAATACTTGTTTGCTCCTTTTTTTTTAAAACATGTTTGAGGATGGCTTAGCATGGGTCCAGCAGCTTTTCTATGTAATGAGTAGATGGGACCAGACGTTCGTCTCATCTGCTCAGTAAGGGATAAGTAGGGTTGGTGTGGAAAAGGCAAGTCTTTATGCCTAGTAGAAAAGATGTTTACTTGTCACAGGTTTCCCTCTGTTTCATGGTCACCTAGTAAGTGAATAGCAAATTGGTGTTATTATTCTGACTGCTGAAGTGCTCTCCCATCAAAGCTGCTGAAAAGCAGAATAACTTTTAGGAACCATAGGCCACTATTCTCCTGTATAATTATAATCACACATGGGTTTATTAAAACCATTATTTGGGATTTGGTAAAGTACAGTACTCTGTATATATCCAGTTTTGGGGTGATGGCATCCCTTTTTAATCCATGACATTTTTGCAGTCTCCAAAAGCCATTGTGGGAAGACAGTAATAATGGCTGTGTTGTGTTTATATACATTTAAAGGTTTTTCTTTCCTCTTTTTATACAAACAAGCCTTGAGCTCTACCTGTTTGGTAATATGCATTAAATCTAATCTGTCTGTCTTGCTTGTTAACATGACAAATTTTAGTTTTCATTTGGTTTGTTTTTACATCAATTCTGCTTTAAAGCCCAACTACAGGTAAAACTTTTTGCTGTCTGTATACTCCTTGAGGTTTCCATTCACTTCTTGTTCTGACTCCGGTCATATAGGATGTGGAGCGAAATCTGCCAGATGGAGAGATGGTAGTAAGAACTTGACAAGGTCCTTCTCTACTCAAAAGCTAAAAATTGTATTGGCCCCAGTTGGGCTTTAAGGTAGTGCCTTGTTTTATCCATACAGGGATAACTGTTATGAAAGACTCTGCCCCCCAATTTGCTAAATTCTGGTAACTAGGCAGGAGCTAGAGATTTTCTTGTGTGTACGGTTCTTCTTTAAAGGTCAAAATAGAATATTTTTTTCCACAATTGCTAAATTGACAGTTTACATCCATCTTGTTTTTTTACAATCCACTGTTACATTTTCCAAGCATGTGTGCATTGATAATTTGTTATTGGGCGTGATTTTTTTATTTGCTAACATTGATAATTAAAATGAAATTGTCAGAACAGCACATATAGTGTTATCCACTTTAAATTGGTAACTTTTCCATGCTAGGAAAGTAATTGTCAAGTTCCATGAATGCAGCAAATTGTACGATAGCCGTTCATCCCAGTCACTTATGGCACATTTTCTGTTTTCTCAAGAACTAATAAACATACATGCACTACTTAATGTGAGCCTGGCAAAATGGTGCTCAATGTAACTATCATATGGCTGAAGTTCGGGCACTTTGTGGGTGCTCACAGTAACTGTATGAGTCTTACAAATGTATGTAGATGAACAAATGTCACCAGCACACAGCCAGTATTGCAGTCCAAAGAGTTTGTTTATTGGAACGTCATGTCACATGATGTCACATGGTGACATGACGTTCCAAAAAACAAACTCTTTGGACTGCAATACTGGTTGTGCACTGGTGACATTTATTCATCTTTATACTGTGTGGCAGCGCCATCCGCAGGTCACTACAAGCACCCCCCTCATTCAACTTTGGGTTTTTCCGGTAAGTAGTGCGACAAGGTATCTTTTTTGTTTGTTACAAATGTATGTGACCCATGGAGCCCCTTGGATCGTCCCAGATCGTATACAGGGCCACCACTGCTTTCCAAGTTGAGCTTCAAGTGACTCTAAACGCATGTTTTTCAATTTTAAAAACTAATTAAATTATCCTATTAACATAAATGTATCTTATTTGTGCATTAGTTGGCTGTAGATCCTCCAAATCATCTCTGAATTGGTGCTGACACTGTCCTTCCTTCTGGAGGGGGGCTACTTTTGTTACTCTTGGTCCCTGTGTGTATTGTAAAGTAGTCACCGCTCCAAGCTCACTCCCGTGATGGACTACAATCTCACGTTTACTAATTTGTATTGAAATTGTAATCCATCACAGCAGCGGGCTTGGAGCGATGACTACTTCACAACACAC
Organism: Nanorana parkeri; assembly: GCF_000935625.1. Classification (NCBI taxonomy): domain Eukaryota; kingdom Metazoa; phylum Chordata; class Amphibia; order Anura; family Dicroglossidae; genus Nanorana; species Nanorana parkeri. The sequence continues at coordinate 219,073 of NW_017307557.1, forward strand.
ACACACACACACACACACACACACACACACACACACACACACACACACTGACCATAGAGAACAAAAGTAGTCACCCTTCAGAAGCAAGGTCTGTGTCGGCACCAATTCAGAGATGATTTGAGGATCTACAGCTGAGTGATACACAAATAAGATTGTTAATAGTTGTTGTAAATAATAATTTTTGTTAATAGTTAAGGTACTTGGATGCATTTTTAAGGTTTAACTCCTGAGTTTAGTGTCACTTCAAGATCCTCAACTACTGTTCATCTGTCAAATACCAGCGTTTCCACTAGACACTGAGGTTTTTAATTTGACAATTGAATAATGAGCACAGGGGGTTACTTTTAGTTTAAAGAGAAGTCACGGTCATGTATACGGCCTGGATCCAAGGAGTTACCCAAAGATTGATAACGCAGGTACATGCAGGTAACACAAGATGCCAGAACTAAAAATGCACCTGCGCCCAGCATATGGACATTAAATTAATTACATATTCTTAAACAGTTAAAGAACTTTAAAGCAAGCCTTTATTGTCATCTGTAGCTGATACTATGAAGTAATTTATCCTAAAAAAAACCAAAACAATATAGACTCTGAAGTCCTTTCCAACTGCTTGCAGAATCTGTGAGAGGTTGTTAGGAGAGAGGCTGCCATTTCACTGGTTCTGTTGTGAACTTGCAAATACATTTCTCCCCCGTATCTGCAGTTAGAGGTCAGGGAGGACTTGTTTTGAAGAGCCAACTTGTAGTCTTCATCTCATTCTCGGCTCGGAAGCAGGAAAAGTGGTTTTGAAGTGATACCATTTATTATATAGTTGATGGCTCAATAGATGTCAAATACAAGCTTTCAATGCATCTAGGTCTTTTTGTTGGACATGATGCCATGCCCATTAAAAAGCCTAGATGGGTTTTGATTTGCATCCATAACACTGTGCCTACTTGGATGCTTGTATGTTCTTCCCATGTTTTCATGGCTTTCCTCCCAGTATTTAGAAACCTACCAATAGATAAACTGTCTTCCACAAAATTGCCGGCCCTGATATGTAATAATTGAGGGGGAGGGTCATTAGATTTGCAGTCAATATAGTGTTTTACATTGCCCTATTGAATTTGCTGGTGACATTCCACCAATCAGCTGCAGCTCCTCCTCATTGTAACATCCAAATTCACATATGTTACATCTGTGGCAGAGCTGGGTATTACAAGCACCTTCCCCGATTGCCCTAGGTGTTGGACAACTCACAAGCAGTTGTTGCCTTCATATATAGTAAGCAAGTCAGATGCCTTCAAACATCTTCCAACATCAGAATCTCTAGCCCCCTATATAATTGACTTTAAGTCCCTGATTTACTGAAGTTATTGCCAATGTTCACTCAGCTTATTAAAAAGGTTAAAAGTAAATTTTTGCAAAGAATACCGTTACATGCAAGGAAAATGTTTGTTTTCTTTTCTTGAAGATGACTGAAGTCAGCACAGTTTTCCCACATTCACTAAGTTAAGTGAAAATTTCCTTGCTAAGGGAAAAATCACTCTGCAAAGTGAACATGCGCAATTCCTTTAGTAAATTTGAGTCTTGTGTCTTGAAAGCATGTATTTTGAGTGGATAGAATCCTCCTAATAAATTGTATCGCTTCCAATTATACTTTTTCTGCTTTTATTAGTGGCTATAATACTGATTCTTTGTTTTTCAGCGCGATTTCAAAGCATTAGAAGGATTATGCTCTTGCTAAATGGAAAATGCATCTAAATTGCTGCAAGGTAACATTGCTCTTAGAATTGCCCTATTATATTAAATATATAGTTCACGGGAATCTTGGACAACAAGGAGTCTCTAGCTAAGATTCTTATAGTTTTAGTGAAAAGTAAGAGATCTTGTCAGGATAGAAATATGGGATGCTAACTTGTTTTAAAAGTTCCTGGTCTGGGGCCTTTATCCTTAAAGGGAATGTATAGCGGTTTTGTATATATTTTTTATTATGGTCAGGACTAAAATAACAATTTAAACATTTTAATCAGGTAAATCAAGTGAGATTGCTTATTAATATTATGTGGTCTTCAATACAGGTGGCACTGTAGGCTTCTTTTTCACATGTTCTTTAAACCCTGTTTACAGAGCTCAATAGCTCAAGCTGAAAGTTTACACATGTGAAAGAAGCAGAGCAGTGACTTTTTGGTTGGACATAAGGAGTCTCAATTTTGAAGATGTGGGTGGGAAGCCCTGGATCCATAGATCGGTTTGATTTTGCAAAGTCTGGTGTGGAGTGCAGCACTTCTCTCACAAAAAGGGGTGTTTTGGATGAGGCCCAAGGGATAAAGTAGAAAAGGAGTGCCACAATGTTAAAGAATCCAAATTTGTTTATTTCAGCATGAAGATCCGTCTAGAGAGGCCAATGAGCTTTGGGATTTCTAAGAAAACCAACGTTAATCAGGGTTAAAAGAAGCAGTAGAAGTTAGATGTACTCGACTCAGTTGGGTTTAATTGTAGTAAATCTAGTTATATAGTTTACAATTTTTAAAACCACAGGTTTCAGCAACTGATTTGAGCTGTAAGCAGCTCCATTTTAAACCTTTTCAATGTTATACTTTGATCTTAAACAAATTAACCCATTTTGAGCCCAGTACCTTTCATCTGTGCTGCTTTTAAATCCCGATGAAGGCCCTTTGAACCCCCAAAGCACATTGGCCTGTCTAGGATTTTTAGAGTGATATAAACATACTTGGACTCTGTACTAATAGTTTTTAATTGAGTATATGCAGAAGAAGCTTCAAGGCTGGCAGTTACTACTGTGCTGTCTCTTAAAATATATAAGTGGGAATCATTTATGTATTAAATGTTTATTTGTAAAACAGATAGTTTACCTTTTAATTAACATAAGAGATCGAAAACATCAAAGTGCAGTCTTACAAAGAAAAATAAATTGATCCAAAACCATAATCCATCCATCCATCACACGGGCATTCCGCTCAGGTCCGCGTGTCAGTTGCTCAGGTGGACCTGATCGGAAACTGATGTTAGGCAAATGGCAGCCAGATCCAAATGGATGTGCGTCCGTTTACATCGATACCCCCGGGTACGGAAGAACAAAAGGATCATAGTTCCAGACTGTGCTGGATCGGAGGTGATCTGATGTAAACTGACACCTGTCCCTTTACATCTGATACCCTATAGACCAGTGGTGACGAACCTTGGCACTCCAGCTGTTTTGGAACTGCAAGTCCCATGAGGCATTGCAAGGCTCTGACAGCCACAAGCATTACTCCCAGAGGCAGATGCATGTTGGGATTTGTATTTTTGGCACAGCTGGAGCGCCAAGGTTCGCCACCACTGCTTTAGACCAACATGGGTCTGGTAACCAGACTGGAAAAAACTGGACGGACACGGATGTCACAACATTAACAACCGTTCTGATCAGCAGGGGATCTGTGCATGGGTACCCTGTGGATCGGAACTGGAGTCTCCTGTCTGAAAGGGGCCTAAAGGTTTTCCTTTAAATTTGATCAATCTTTAGTAAATCACTGACCTGGAACACACATGTATAGGAGGTTTCCTGACCTCTGCTTTGCAAATGCTTTTTTGGGTCAGGGGCTCCCATATTTCTGTCATGACAGGTTCTAAAGTGTGCCGCAGTTTACCACAATGAAAGCACAAGTCTGACTAGGCCTTAGGTGTGCTGACCCTGCTTTATCTTTGCCCTGAATTCATGTATCATGTTAACAAAATTAAGGTGTTCAATATTTTTTCTATATACATATAATTGTGTTAAGGGTATTGAGTTCTTGTTGTCCCTTCACACTGTGCCTGTAAGTCAGTAATCAAGACAGTGTTGCAGGATGCAGCTTGCTAAGGCATTTAATGCATTCATCTAGTAAGCCAAGTCTACTGACATTTGGAAAGCGAAATAATAGAGCATTCACATCTTCTTTGAACATCACACCCTTTTGTAAGGGATTGGTTATTTTCGGCATAGTAATGTTGCCAAACTCTACCTTCACCCATGTTACAATGAGCTGGTTGAGTCTCTGCCACAGCTGGTGTTCAGGAATTGGCTAGGCCCTGCTGTATGCGTACAACACCATTATAGGTAGTAGGCAGTGTTAAAAGCTTGAATGTTTCATGACAATAAGCCTATCTTTTTATTAATGTTGTCTCGAGTGTTTCATCAGGACTCCAAAGGTAAATATTCTTGCAGACGAGGGCCCCCATGAATTCCCTCGTCCTGATTTTGTTTATATTTTAAGCTTGTCTTTTAACGATTGTAGATTATACTAAAAAAAGAAAAAATACAAGTTATTTATTTAATGACATTCTTCTTTTGACTAAAGAGCTTTTCTTATTTTATTTTCAGTTTTGTTTTCTGTACAAGTTGTTGGGGAGAAAATTATTTTTAAAATAAAAAATTTTTTGTCTGTTTAAACCTCACTTGTGTTATGTTTCATTGTGCGGGACACGTGTTTAGTGAAAGCGGACTATCGGCCTGAATTCAGGAAAATACACTTGTCATGTAAATGATTTGTGTGAGTAACGTCTATTGGTGGACTGACAGTTTTGGTTCAAAAAGGGAAATATACATTACAGTGTGCAGTATAGTGTGTGTGGAGTATATCATATGCATTGCAGAGCTAAGGGGTGTGGATTATAGCACAGAGGGGAGAGGTGTGACTTTGATGGCATGTCCAGCGCAGAGCAGAGGGGTGTCTATATAATAAGTACAGCGCAGAGCAGAGGGGTGTGTATAATAAGTACAGCGCAGAGCAGAGGGGTGTATAATAAGTACAGAGCAGAGGTGTGTATAATAAGTACAGCGCAGAGCAGAGAGGCGTGTATAATAAGTGCAGAGCAGAGGGGTGTATAATGGCATGTACAGCGCAGAGCAGAGGTGTGTGTAATAAGTACAGCACAGAGCAGAGGGGTGTGTAATAAGTACAGCACAGAGCAGAGGGGTGTGTATAATAAGTACAGCGCAGAGCAGAGGGGTGTGTAATAAGTACAGCGCAGAGCAGAGGGGTGTGTATAATAAGTACAGCGCAGAGCAGAGGGGTGTGTATAATAAGTACAGCGCAGAGCAGAGGGGTGTGTAATAAGTACAGCGCAGAGCAGAGGTGTGTATAATAAGTACAGCGCAGAGCAGAGGGGTGTATAATAAGTACAACGCAGAGCAGAGGGGTGTGTAGAATGTAAATTACAGCAGAGTTAATTATAATATGTACAGTAGAAATCAGACTTGTGAAGAATAGCATGTACAACACCAAACAGAGGGGTGTATCCGGTACAGCACAGAACGGAGGGGTGTGGATTATAGTATGTCCAGAACATATTGGAGGGGTTTGGAATACAGCACAGTGTACAGAATGAAGTATAGCATATACAGCACAGCATGTAGGGTCTGAGTATATTGTCTTTAACATTTCCTTTTACAGTTGTCCAGTTGGACAGTACAGCGATTGTCTATGCCGCGGATTCTTCCTCTGCAGTGCTTCATGTCAACATTTCATGCATTCTAAAATCCAAGCAGAAAACACATCTGTGTGGTTCTGTAAGGGGTCAACATGTTCCCACAGATCAAAATTCAGCTTTTTGTCCCTCACACTGAACCCTTTTTGGCACAGGCCCAACATTTATCATCATAAACCCCATCAGCACGATGGTTGCAGCATCATGTTGTGTGGATGCTTCTACACAGCTGCACCTGAAAAATTTGTAAAAACTGTTAAACACTTTTTTTTTTTTTCTCGTTCAACCTGCGGGCAAAAAAACCCCAACAGATTCCTCCATCCATGCTGAACAGTGTGAATGGATGAATCCTCTGCTGTTTGCACTGTATTTGGTCAGTGGCTGCAAGCTCCATTCGGATTTTCCAACCTGCTCCTTCTATCTGATCGAGGAATGCCGGGTGGAAGGGTGCTGACAGTGGTACCCACTGTGTGAATTTGTATTGTGTATGTGTAGCGTAACATGAATACAGCAAAATAGAGGATAGAAGGAAGGCAATCTGATCCAGTCTGCAAGCAACCTGAACCTAGGGAATAGATTTTCTTCCAACGAGGTAATGACCCAATGAGGTAGATGGCCCAAACGAAACAAGAACGGCTTAAAAACGACTTGGAATGTAGTAGTATATAGGGATGCGATATATCGGCCGAAAATCGCACTTTTGGCATAATGCCGAAAGTGCCATTTTCCTGCCGATACATTGGCTGAGCTCTCCTCCCTATACCGCTGGCTCAGCCTCCTGTGACAGCGTCTCAGAGAGGAGAGTGGGTAACTACATTCAGTGATCACTGAGTGTTTGTAGATAATTGAGGATATGGTATGTTTACTATATCCTCAATTATGAATGAATGGGAAGCGATCTACATCCCCTGTTCATTCATAATTGTAGTTATAGTAAACACACTATATCCACATGTCATAAATGAACAGGAACACTCTGTATAGAGGATTCCTGTTCATTGATAACGGGCTGCAGAAAAAGAGATTGAGGACTTCGTGTAGTAGTATACGAACAGACCACACTATCCAGAGAATTGCAATCCTTCAGACTTTATTGAAATTCACAGCAAATCCATTATAACAGTGAATAAAAGTGTATACAGCAATACCAGCACTGCACACCCCCAACCAACTACAACCTCTCACATATGAATAAGCTTAGGGGTGAAAATGTGTGAGGTTGTAGTTGGTTGGGGGCGTGCCGTGCTGGCATTTGTTGCTTTTATACACTGTTATACTGGATTTGCTGTGAATTTTAATAAAGTCTGAAGGATTGCAATTCTCTGGATAGTGTGGTCTGTTCGTATACTACTACATTCCAAGGTGGAGACGCACCTATTACACCAGCATCTGGGGAGTCCTGATGGCGGCTAAGAAATTGAAGCGGTGAGATTTCCTATGGCTTAAAAACAACAGTGTTAATGTCCTGGAATCGCTTAGTCAGAGTCCAGATCTCAATCCAACAGAGTATTTGTGGCTAGGGAAAGAACTGTTCATTTACAATCCTCATGCAACCTGACAGAGCTGGAGAAGTTTTGCAAAAGAGGAGTGGAGACAAATTGTATTGTCCAGATGTGCAAAGATGATAGAGACCTATCCCCATAGATGCCAGCGGGCATCCGAGAAGACGTGAAGGGACCAGCGGCGGGAGAGGACGGAGCAGCTGTCACTATAATGCAGAGCAGTGAGGAGAGAGAGAGAGACGCTCGGCCAGGATCTGACAGCCGGCGCCTCTCTCTCCCCTCACTGCTCGTCCATTCTGTCACAGCGGCTCC
>NW_017307557.1:226415-260284 GCF_000935625.1 Nanorana parkeri
CGATCTGCAAAAATAGTGCTCGCAGCATTTTTGCGGCTCGCACTGGACTGGAACACAGGCACTAATGCAGGCGATCGCACTGTGGGCGAGGGGCCTGCCTGCGCAGCCTACGCCCCCTCTCGCCCCTGAATGCAGGTGTTTTTTCATTGGTAGATCTCAATGAGCTCGTCATTTGAAAAGTAGATCTCCAGACAAAAAATAGTGGGCGCCCCTGCCATAGGTGCATTACTACAAATTTCTAGGTACAATGTGCTGATGACCTAGATTCCTGGCAACAGTTACGTATCCAAGAACACTGTTGTTGAACAATGTAAGAAGTTGGCACACTTTTGTCAGTAGTGTAAATGTACATGACTCACAATGGATAATAAAACTTCTCTGGGTGTAAAGCTGTACAGTATCACTGTCATATCATTAATATCTAATGCAGGTGACCTTCAGGTCATTTAGTGGAGCATACGCACAACAAATTAATCGATCATCTTGTATTTCTTTATTTTTACATCCTTAAATAAAAAATAGGCAAAGCAATATTTGATTGCTTAAATTTACACAAACTGATGCAAATATATAGAAGTACATATATATATATATATTTTACACATAGTGAGATAGAGATTTTTCAGCATATGTGTCTGAAAGGGACCATTGTTACATTTCAAAAGAGAAAACCCTGTAAAGCTTTGAGCTCCTGCTGAAGGAATAAGCCCCCTCTTGTCCTGAGGCTGATAAATAGGCAATTCTTTGGAATACAGCGTATCCTATAGATTGATAAGACATATGAAACAGTGCATAGGTAAAGTAAACCCCACATAAAAGGGACTAAGGGTTTTAAGGAAATCTGGTTAGTGCTAATTTTCAGTGTATGATCCTAATGGATATTGAAGATGGAGTTGTGCTTCGGATATCTTTGCGCTGTAACACAGCGGTCTGCTCTCTAGATTTCCCTTCATAAACAGTGGGACTTTGTTGATGCTGTATCAGATGAAGATCCAAAATCAGTAAGGGTTCCCAAGTTTAATCGTAGTCTGCATAGCCCACTCTGTGTGCCAGTATACAAGCACATGGTGGATTTCCCTGCCGCTTGTGGCTGTTGTGGGTATCGTGTCTTCTTAGGCCATAGCGAGAATCATTGTTCATTGCATCCCAGTAAGGCGACGGCTTAAGGTTTCAGCACTTAGGGAACACATATGGGGTGTGTTTAAGAGGTTACGATACAGTAATGAGATCAGTCGATTCACTAAAGAGACTGTCGAAGGGGGGCAAACCACTACAGGTATGAAGTGCAGGGACCAAGAGCTACTGCTAAAACTCAGGCCATTCTAGCAGGTACATTTTTGCCATTGTCTAATACTACTGAAGCGTGTCTGCCCCTTTTTACCTTCTACACATTATTATTGGCCAGTAAGGCCTCTCTTGAAAGTCTCATGTTTTTGCAGGCGCATTTAATGTGAAACTCCAGTGTTAAAAAGCAACAACAAAAAACCCCTCTACATTAACTACATACATTACAAGACATTCAGCTATTATTGTAAATCCTTGCTTGCTTTTTTTCCTGTAGATAATTTGATTCCAGTGCACTGACTGAAAGTGGAAGGGCTTACCTTTCATGATCAGTCTCATGTTGTAACAGGAAACATCACATCTCTCCTTTAGCCAAGCAGCATATATAGTATGCAAGCTTCTCAAGAAAAACCATTGTCCGCAAAGCCTGTACTCTGACCTCCAGCACTGTGCAGACTTCTGGGAAATGCCAGGACAATGGAGGAGAATTTGGGAAATGTTATCTACAAACGTTATTCGTATTTTTGCCGTAATAAAGCAAGGAGTAGACATTCTATTTTAATTTTAGGAAGCTATGGCTGGCTGGAGATTGAAATAATATGTTAATTTGAAAAATTGGAGTTTCTCTTTAATAAGCAAGAGCAAACACTATATACAGTGCAGTAAGCCACGCCAACCAAATGTATATGTTACTACACAAGATTGATATTTGATTAGAAGCTATGCCATGTCATCATTGTACATTGAGCTAATAAAATGACTAATATGGCATGATAGCCACATGGATGAAACGCAGAACCAGGATTTACCTGCAGGGGCACTAAAGATTAAAACTGGCACTTTGGGTCTACATCTGATGAAACAAGACGTTACTGGATGATGGGTTTCTTCTCCATGTTCCTACATGCAAGCAGCTGTGTGCCTTTACCTTACAATGCAATTCTTTCTAATGAAAGGAAGAAATTAATGAATGGCTGAATAATCTGCATTGTGCTTCATTATCAAGATCAGAACTTTGATATGGCAGTTAAGAAACCACCAAAATGTCCATGTAGAAATGGTGATAAAGTAATCCTTACATTTTGCTGAATTTTAGGCTTCGAGAGGTTGTCATTTCTAGAAACCATGCCTTTGGTTGGACAAAAGTGGGTGCATTATGGAGGTCTTAAATCTCCAAACTGTCTGAGGCATGGTAAAATGTACTCCCAGTGATCACTTCTGTCCGGGTGATATACTGGACTGTGCCCCAAGTGATTCCCTACATTCTGTATGTGCATGCTGAAACTCTAAGACAATGCCGTAAACTTTCTGAGGTTAAAATAAATCCCCTTGTCTTGAAGTTGATTTCAGATCCATTTCTTTGGTGTGAAAGCCATTAAGAATCTGACATGGTACAGTGGAACAATACAAAAAAAACAGTTTTAGTGACATAAAAGTTTTGTTCCATAAAATGGTGTAATTTATGATGTTTAAATAAAGGGAAATGTATATTCTTCTATAGGACCCAACATGATCCATTCTTTAGATTTTCTACCTGCATTAGAAGAATGGTAGCTGCATTGTTTTCACTATAGACAGCTAAAGCTTTGCTATGAAGATGATACTGCTTAAGCCCATTAAACATAAAATACCATTTGTCTTATATAAAATATATACTAACATACATATACCCCCCATACCGTACAGGTGTACTGCATGCAAGCAACCTACACAGACAACAACGGTCCATGTAGTCAAAACCTTATCTGAAATATATTCAGCCTTGCTCCAAATACCCTTCAACAGTCTCAAATCACCAAGATGGGTGAGTTATTTGTGAGTTATTTTAACTCCATCATGTCCCCCCTTGAAAAGAAACTCCTAAAAATGTTCAATTCACAAATATAAATATTGTTATTATAATAATAATAATTAATAATCCAATTTTACATGTAATGGGCCTTATTTTCAGACGTGTTTTCCTTCAAAACATTACCATCTCACGTGGGTCCTTTTTTAAGGAGTGATAACCTTGGAAATATTCTTCCTTTTTACAGTCAAAATATCTAATAAATACTTCAAATAATGTTTATAGTTTGAATCAAAGAAAACACATGCTAGTGAAAGTACAGCATGGGTTATGCTTTTGTTGATTTTCTTTAAAGTTAAATACACTTCTTTTAAGGTTTATGGTCCAGTAATTAAGGCTATGAAGATTGATACAGAGTCACAAATATGAAGGGGTCATGATACCCAGTTGAAGCATACAGTAGATGTCCATCATAGTCATATTTTGTGCCATTTAGGTTTATGGTTACTGTACGTCTGAGCGTCAGGCAGGCCTCTGGTGGTCTCTTCAACATCCACAGTTAAATAAAGGCACGGGTATATTCTAGAATTTCTTGTCCATGAGATAGTTTAGTTTCTTAAATCAATATATTTTTCCTTTGAAAGAAAAGCAAAAGAAAAATGACTGGTTATAGAGTAGATGGCAAATGTAGCAAATGCAGAATTACAATACAAGTGTCTAAAAATGTGAACAAATAAATCTGCGCTTCTGGAAAAATAAAATTTAGTAATAAATTAAATTAATTAAATTAATAAAATAAGAATAAATGTGAATAAATGTGAATAATTATACCCCAAGCTGCTCTGAAAAAGGTGGAACCTAGTATGATCAAAAGAAACAAAGCGCACTTCCATACTGACCTCGCCAGAATCAATTATAGCTTATTCCTTTGCTCATACAGCTACCTTTAGCGCTTTGTTTCTTTTGATCATACTAAGTGTCTAAAAATGACTGGTGGAATGGACAGGGGAGGGGGCGGGTACAGCTGGCTCTGCCTCTAGATAGGCAGAGCCAGCTGTCACTCACGCAGCTGGGCGGATCCCGGCAAAATTGTCGGGATCCGCTTCAGCTGCGTACCGCGAGCTGCTGCTCGCAGTATACTGCAGCGTCTCAGTATACCGCGAGCAACAGCTTGCGGTATACTGAGCCTAGGGTGACGTGAAGACGCTAGTTTGTGTCCTCCCGTTACCCTAAGGAGAGCTATGGGGAAAAGACTTAACCCCATAGTTCTCCTTTTAACAAGGAAAGTAAGTGTGGGTATATATCATAGGGGCAGGGATTTGGGCTACCTGAATGTCTGCAGAACATGGTGGATGTACTTCATCCTTTGTAGTAGTTTGCCATCAGTCACCACCGTGGTACAGATATTCATACAGGACTTTTTATATCAATGGGCGGAAGTTTACATGTAAGGTTTGGATACATCTATTTAAGTCTTTGCAAATATCTTTCTCCAAAGCTTAACATCTTCAGCTAGGCTAGATTGTCTCCTCACCCGTTACTACCAGCTACTCCAATCTACTCTCAGACTTGTTATATAAAGTTTATTGACAACCTTTTAAAAGACCTCAATGAAATGGAGACAAGTTCTGGCTTTTCACTACTCATCTGAACCTATGTTGGTCTTTCATTCTCAAGCAAACATGTTGTTGCTTTCCGACTTCATACAATGAAGTCTGTTTCCTCAGATTCTCTTTGTGATAGACAAGTATCCCCTCTAAGCCCAATTATGATTGGTGTAGATGAATTGAGGGGGAGAATATTCTGGACCATTACTGGATCCAGTGAAAGAGATACAGAGCAGAAGAACATTTGTTGAAACCCACAGCTTTTGTTATTTCGTGATTAGTTTCACAAAATAAACCCAGAAAAACCTTCAGCTAAGAAATAGGAACTCTGTGATAACACAGGAACCCTGGAAATCCACTAAGAATCAGATATACACCATTCCACGCAGTCACATACAATAGATCAGGGGTGCCCACAATTTTTCGTTCCGAGATCTACTTTTTAAATGATGAGCTCAAAGAGATCTACCAATGAAAGAACACCTGCATTCATGGGCAGGAGGGAGCATGGCGGTGCATTGAATTCATGGGCACTGCAGCCACGCTCCTCACGCGCAGTGCGATCGCCTGCACCCGGAACGCAGGCATATTAGTGCCTGCGTTCCGGTCCAATGCGATCTGCTCGGCGTGCTGCTGTGATAGCGGCTCCCTCCTGCGGCGCTTCCTTCACCTCTCCTTGGATCCCCGCTGAATACAGATGGGGGAGAGCAGCGGGGATCCAGAGAAGCCCCACGGCAGGAGGAGGACAGGACATCAAAATCTACCAGTGATCGCTTTGCAATCGACTGCTAGATCGCGATTGACCTAATGGGCACCCCTGCAATAGATATTTTGGATGTCAAAGCTTGGCGTATCCGTCTCACTTGTGACCTGTATCGTGTACTTTAGTGTCTGACCCAGATTGTAATCACTCCGCTTATGGCCTGGTGTTCAAATGGACTGTGGTCTCTTGCCTGTGCCTTAATGATTGCGTATATGATTAGTACCTTGTTTAACTTCAACTGGATGCTACCAGCTTTAGCTAGCTCCATTTCTTATTCTCCTGCTTAACTTCTAGCTTATAGCAGCCAAGAACCAATCCCCCATGAGGCCATTATAGCTGAAACCTTGGTTCTCCTTAGCCTCTGTGCCTCAAGTCTAACCCACAGCTACTTCTGCTGCCATGTAAAGGACCTGTGGCCATGTCCTGATCAGTAGTTGCTAATTCTGGGTACCTCTCCGAGTGCCAATCGTGTCAGTTTATAGTCTGGGCTTTCAAGAGTTTTTAATTTGAAAGCAACAATTGATTTTTCAGATTAGAGTTTTTCTATAATAGAAGTTTAATGTATAGCCATTGCAGAAAAGGTGAATGCATGGCTCTATGGTTCTTCAGACAGTTTTTATCTGCTGTATATGTTATGTATTTCTCTTCTACAGAAAAGCTGCTGCTGCTACGTCCTCTTGCCTGTTCCAGTCTTTGTGTATGAATGAGTGATGGAAAATGATGAGTGATGGGAAATAATCCCAGTGATAATTGATCAGAACAAAAGCATCTAGCTGTACCATTAACATGTTGTGATCTACTGCCATTTTTTAAACCTTTGACCGTATACAGTACATAACCTAGCCAAGTCAGCAATAAATAGTCAGCAATACAGGAAAGACTACAATCTGTAAGCTGTAATGTCCAGTGCTCAATATTGTGCAACTAAATCTGAAGGGGGTAAATTACCTGATCTGATGGCTTCTTCTCTTGGGATCCAGCAAGTAAAACAGACTCTTCTGCAGGAGAATCAGGCTTCATTTCCACAATGATTTTATCTTTAGCTCCAGGACTTGTACTACAAATGTATTGAAAAGGAAAAGAGAATTATGCCATGTAATACAAAATAGAAACACAGGAGAGTGACAGCAGAACAAGACCAAATGGCCCACCAAGTCTGCCCCAATTTTGATTTTTTTTTTGTCTTAACATTTTTATCTGCATATATATGTTTGTGTTGACTGACTCACTACCTATCCCGAAGTCTGTTCCAAGCATCAACTATTCTTTCAGTAAGATAATACTTTCTAACATTAGTTCTGAACTTTGCTCCTGCTAGTTTGAGGTCATGTCCCTATGTTCATTATCAGTGCTTCATTTGAAAATATAGCCCTCCTGAACCTTATCTACCCTCTAATGCATATAAATCTTTCATTCATATCCTCCCTTGCTCTTCTTTCCTCTTTTTGTAAATTAACTTGCAGTCTCCACTAATGTTTTATGAGGGTATTTAAACTGTACCTGTACTATGACCATGCTAAGAAAATATCTGATGAAGAACCCAGAGCTGTCTCATGGGGGTGCAGAGAAAGTCCTAAGCCCTGTGTAAGCGCCAAGTCATGACACAAGGCTTCCTCGTTTCCCTCCCAAAGGCTGAATGGTGTAGCAGGCAACTGAAAGGAAGGTGAGTATGTGCAACTGGGGAGGGTATCAGTTCAGTGAGGCTGTTGCTTTGCCCACCATCAGCAAAGCACAGGTTGCCTTCAAATTGGAGTTATGACTTTCATTTAGTGTGACAACTACTACTTACATTTCTTTTTTACCAGAGCGACCACATGGAATATGTCCTTTCTTGTACAAAAAGTACAGCACAGCTCCAAGAACTGCCAAGGCCAGAATACAGATGATGACGATTACAATCAATATGCCATAGCTTTTCTGGCTTACAGGTTCTGCAGGAGGAAGAAATAGAGAAAACCACAAAGGTAACAAACCTTTTCTTTGTTGATAATAAAGAAACATGTTAAGATAAAATTATTATTTTAGTATGTATGATGTTTTACTAGCAGGAAATCAAAGTCGGGATTTTCAGATATAATTTTAAAGCTGAAGTTTAATCTACTTATACACTGCCTGGCCAAAAAAAGGTCACCATCTGGATTTAACTGACAGATAGGTCAGAGCCCTGCATTGGATCTAGGTTCAGCAATGTTATTTCCCCAAAAAATGAGGTCAGCTGCATGAATAGACTGAATGACCAGGTTTTTCCATCAATTAATTTTTTCTTCCCTGATGGTACGGGCATAATCCAAAATGACAATGCCAGGATTCATTGGGCTCAAATTGTGAAGGAGTGGTTCAGGGAGCATGAGACATCATTTTCACACATGGATTGGCCACCTCAGGGTCCAGACCTTAACCCCATTGAGAATCTTTTGGATTTGTTGGAGCAGATTTTACACAGTGGTCCAACTCATCACTACAAGATCTTGGTGAAAAGTTAACGCAACTCTGGACTAGGGATGCACCAATACCAATACCAGTATTATTATCGGTGCCAATACTGGGCATTGTCACTAGTACATCTAGGCAGGAAATCAGACTGGCTCTATCTGCTACTGCAGCTTGTAAGGCACACTGTGAAAAGCTAAGAAATTTGAATACAGGAGAAGAGCCGGTACAATTGTACAAGACTGAAGGTAAGGTTGTGTTTAGCTTTAATGCCTTATATCTGAACCCCCAGCAATCAGCCAAATACACAGATGAAATACCGTGATAATAATGCATTTCTGCCATTTAGTTCTGAGGCACTTACAGTTCTTGTCCCTTCCCCTGGCCTGTGGATGGACAGTGATAGCAGAAGCAAACTAATGAGCCCAACTCTCTGTCACTCTGCTCTCTCCTCCTATCTGCACTATGGGATATAATATTAAATTATATAATATTTTATAGTTAGATTTAGCGCTAAACATGTGCGGCTAAATCCTTCAAATACTGGGCTGTCAACTCCCATGTCGTAGTCACACTTGGCACCCCAACTGCTGCATGTGCACTGTTATACTATGATCTATTGTATACCCAACATGTGTACATATTTTTCATCCCTTATCCTACTATCCATAAATAGACTGTGAACTTCAATGCCGGGTTTACCTATGCAAAGAAAGAGGGAAAAGTTTCTAGTTCTTCAGCCAATAAAAATTCTTAATACTGGCTCCCCCAAGTTATGTGTTCACACTGGGCCTGATGACTGACTGGAGGACTTTCTGTATTTCTGTCCTTGGAATCCTGTTCCTAGGGTATGCTAGAATTTAAGAAGGGATATACTGTCTGACAACTGTGAGTCTGTACCATACATGCTGAAGCTTTAATATGGCTAAACCATCTGTCAATCCTACACTATCAGAAAATAGGTGAAAACCCAGCAGTAAAAGGGGTAAGGGTTATATTCAGGGTTGGGGTTAGGAGGTTAGGCTTAAGGGTTAAGATTACGTGTGGGGGTTCATTTCGGACATAAAATGTATCTAAACCCAAGAACAAAAATGGAATATATTAGAGCTTACCAGTCCCTTAAGCTGGCCATACACTGTAATAATTTCTTCGTTCAACCCGAGGACTGAACAAACAAAATATTACAGATTCCTCCATCAACGCTTACAACCGTTGATGGAGGAATCCCAGGCTGTCTTCTCTGTATTCGAACAGGGGACCTTATTTTTCTCTGCTGCAGCTTGGTTCCTTGCCCAGCCCGTGATTGGACAATGAAAGGAGAAGCAGCAGACCGGGCTTATCTTCCTGTCACTCTGCTGTCAGCACATTCTTTTGTTGGCACGGTAGTACTACACCACAACTGTTTGGCTTCCTGTGCTGTCCATCCCTCTGCCATTCTGTGCTACATAGGGACTACAAGAAGCTGATACCAAGTAAAATCCAAGTACTTACACATTATACGCGTTATGTCTTAATTAGTTGTCTGGAATTCAGCTTTATTATTACATTGTAAAGCGCTGTGCAAACTGTTGGCGCTATATAAATACTATGTTATAATAATAATTATTATTGCAGGATTCTAAAGTCTAGAGACACTGTGTGAATTTTTAGGATGCATAAAATATCACTTTCCCATAACGTCTTCCAGGACAGCATCACGAGATGGAATCTCCTCCCCCACACACAGGAAACACGTCACTTAATCTGCTTAAAAGACCCTCCTCTCCTCCACTCCCTCAGTCTTTTGTGTTTCCTCAGTCAAGCTGGGGAGCGCGTCACAGAACGCTGAGAGAGGGCTTCCATGTGGTGATGCTGCCCGGGAAGTCTTCCTTGTTGGCCTGCCTGTGTAAGGCAGAGGGGTAGGTTTGCCTACCTTGTGGAGCCCCAGGGATTCTCCTAGCGCACTATATTTGCTTACCTGTCTCAGGAGCTCTTGTCCCTGGCTCTGTAAGATAAAGTTTCAAGTCCATTAGATTTCTATAGAATATTCCGAATTTTGATCTTACAATCTATTTCTAATTCACCTGACAGGAGAGTTTTTGTTCAAACTCTACGGTGTTCATTTCCCAGTTTGAACATTAGCGATATTTTTGAACAGCCACATATTGTGTTCTCAGACATCTTCTTTGAACTTTTACGGATATAATGCAATACGAAAAAATAGCCATATTCACTGGTGCGTGTAATGCAAACATTTCATCAAAACTGTAAAGCCGCATTAAATATACAGCTAGTCCAGTTGCAGATTACTTTTATCGATGATGTTTCAGCAAACTCCAAGACTGAAAAATCCTGCTTGGTTCTCACTGTTCTGGAGGGGGGTTAAGATATTTAACCTTGTCTGTACTGATTTTATCACTTGTAAACTAGATGACCGGTCTCTCCTAACAAAGGGTTAAAGACGCTGGAGGGGAATATATCAGAACTGTAGCGGACAGAATCCGGAGTAGTTGCCTAGTGCAACCAATTGGCGTCCCTCTTCAGTTTGTTCAGTTAAGATTTGAAAATGAGTACCATGGGACGTATCTCATTACCTGAGTACCTAGGGCATACCTCGTACATCCTAGCCACCTCATTCATAAACACTGGTCACAATCATTACACACAATAACTTTAATAACCCCATGAAAACTTTCCCTTATATAATAGTACAATACCTGCTGTACTCAAGGCTTGGACGGTTCCAGGTGAAGAGTCTAAAAAAATAGATGTAGTGGTTTATCAATTACTCATCAGAAACATTTTTTCTTTGTCCTATATTATGAGACATGGTTTTTGGTTTCAGGGTTAGTTTACATTCTCATTCTACAAAATTTGGGGTATTTTTATCAAGCAGTGAATGTGGAAATCCCCTAAAATTCACTGCAGGTGTATCTTTCTAATGCATGTTTTATATGACAGTGATTGATCCACCTGCAGTGAATGTTTAGTGACTGTCACATTCACTGAGTTATAAATATGTCCCTAAGTTTTTTAGGCTTCTTTTCATTTTAATTTTTTGTATTTGTAGCCCCCTTGCTTTATTAACCAATTGAGGATTTGCTGGCAATAAAGGCCAGGAAGCCATGAGTGGGAAGAGAAGGGCATACAGCATACATACGGGCATTTTGTTGAAGTCTTTAAGGCATATATCATATGCCCTAAAAACTACAACGAAATGCCTGTATGTACGTTGTGTGCCCTTCTCTTCCCACACCACTTCTCGGCCTTTATTGCCAGCAAATCTCAGCTATCTATAATGACAGCCAAGCTTGCTTTGTATTACAGCAGTGGCTGCAGCTGTATTAGATGCAGCTTCTGAGCAGTGTATGAAAACTTCATTGAGAAATACAATGTAAACACATTACTGTTACATCATATTTACTCTGTTTCATTCATGTGCAAATCAAAGGGATTTCCTTTGAACTGCATAAAGATCGGTTAAAGCAACCATACAAGTAAAAAAAAAAAAAAATGTGTTCTTATTTAACTTCTGATTTTAGTCTTTATTATTGTTGGAAATACATCAGTTTATACTACTGAACTGTTATGTCTTTTGAGCACTAGATGGTGCTGTAGTGCAATGCTAGTCTCTATGCTTATGCATGCTGATCTATGGTTTATATACAGGAAGTTCTCTACATGTATACTGTATAATACTGTATTCTGATGTAATGTCCTCAGAAGCAATTCAAACTTAATGCAGCATTCCTCAAAATCTCAGTGCTTCATCTAAACACATAACCAACAATTATAAAATTAACACATTATACATAAAATTTACACTTTTTAATTTATAGAATCACTAGTTGTTGTTAACCTAGCACTGATCAAACTAGAAAAATAAATGTTTGTTTTGTTATGCCTTTTTGGCTATAGACTGCATAGGAAATAAAATAATGTTTTCAAGACAATGCTAAAAAACAAATCTTTGTCCCAAAACAAAACATTCAATTATTACTTAATTATTGTTTGGAAGACAACATGAAATGAAAATCAATAGGAACCAAAGATGACACTTAACATTTGCTCTAAAATAGAAACCAAATTAGAGAGTGAAGGGCAGATTTCACCAGAAAATCCGTACTATATAGAATAAAATACAGTGGTAAGAAGATGTATGTGGACCTCTCGGGATTAACTCTGAAGTAAATTGCCATAAAATGTGATGTGATCCCCATCTAAGTCACAACAATAGACAAACACAATGTGCTTAAGCTGATTACACACAATTATTTCTTAGATGAGGATCAGATCACATTTTATGGCAAATTACTGCAGAAAACCAGTTAATTCCAAGGGGGCCAACATATTTTTCTTGTCACTGTAATTGTTACAGGAGGAAATGTAATTTTACATTCGTAGATTCAAATACATGTTATACTATACTTAAATAACAAATCCTATATGGGACTGGGAAAATAAAAGCTCCCTGAAACCTCTAAATATATTTTCTAACATTTTTTTTTAAATTATTTTGTAAAATGTGTGGACATTATGTATTTTACATTTTAAGGTACTGTGCAGTCCAATAGGCATCGACTCAGTAATGCTTTCAGTCATGCTTCCAGTAACAGGCCTGGTCTGACATGCCCCCTCCCTTATCTGCAATGCAAGTCAGTGTGAGGAAACCTGTGCTAAGGGGCAGCACAGAATACTGATGAGAAGAACAAGCAGCAAGCATTTTAATCATTTCCAAGCAAATATCAGTCACTAATCATGACATGCAGGGATACAGTGCAATATGGAGATAAAAAAAAATCAATTGGGGTTTAATAGCATTTCGGAGTACACGTAAAGCAACTATTAAAGCTCTTTTCTATATCACTGGGAGCAGCAACTTACCAGGCCCCATAAGTCAGATGGACATTTTCTCACCCCCATTCCTGCACCCTATGCTAGGTGTCAATGCTATACACAATATAACTGCTACCAGATGAAGTTCAAATTGACATTCATAGATTCAGGTATAGACTATATTGAAGATGGTGTTAGTTCCACTATAGCGAAGTTGTAAAATTTGTAGGTCTTGTACAAGATATTGAATTTAATTTTGTCAGAAAATATGATTCCGCTTTGTGTACTTCAGACCACTGGTTAGCTGGTCATCTGTTATCAGATAATTCTGAATATCGGTCACCACATTGCTATATATACATATAATAATAATATATTATTTTTTTAGATTATTATTATGTTTTTCTACTTTGCACTATATATATTCCCCTTCTGCCCATACATACATATTCTGGTGCCTGGAGAAGGTTTAATCATGGATTCTGTTCAAAGAATATAATTGAATTAAGTTAGGCATCTTTCACCTTCTATGTGCACACCGTTAAATATATAAAATATATACACTATATTATAAATAATTTTTCTGCACAATCCCACAATGGGGACATGGATAGCAATGAAAATAACTTTTCTAGCCGTTTGAGGAAAGATTTCTGTACTCACTGTAAAATCCTTTTCTCGGAGTGCATTGAGGGATGCAGGTAGTCATTCACCTTTGGTTATACTGCCGCCTACAGGAGGACTAGACACTAGCAAAAAATGAAGGTGAATGACTTCATGTGTCCCTCAAAGGACGAATTCTATTTCATCTTTATATTTCTGGAGAAGTCCAGTGGTACAATTTATGCAGCTTTGTTCTCTGACACGGTCAGCACAAAGGGGGTGCAATTTTACCTGCTGGGGTTTTTGCATTTATTTACATCAGAGAGAACATAGAAGTATAAAAAAAGACTTCATAATGGGAGCTAACAGAACCCGAAGCTTGGTTATGGGGATCTCAATAATGACATTGCAGAGATATGAAATCGGTGATAAACGCCAACATCATCTTTCTATAACTGTTCAGTTTTGGACGGGTTGGTCTATTAAACGCTCTTAGCTGACAAACAAGCCACAGAATTTGGAAACGAGCACTTTTTTCAGATGGCAAAAATCAATACACCATGCAAACACGCACATGCAAGTCAAACATACAGTGACTCACTTTCCAATAGCTGGATCAATGCTTTGCTGCTGTTGAACCTATTGATGGCCATGCATGTGAGACTTTGGTTGATGAAACCTTTGTTCACCAGGAAGGTGAGGTCACTTGTTACTTCATAATCTTTGCTGTTGTTAATAACAGTAGAAGAATTGACCTGCCAAAACACACAGCATGAAGGCAATAATCACTGAGATACACAACAAAGAGCATAATTAGAACATCTGCTCACAAAGACAATACAGTAGGGATGTCCCGATACAGGACGTTTTCACAAGTACTTGTACTCAAGAAAATGCCCCGATTCCAAAGGCAGATACCGACCCTTTAAATTTATTAAACAAAAAAGCGCCATCTGCTTCTCCCGCGTGTGGCCACGAGCACCAAGCCCAAACCTGCTGACGAAAAGCCGGATCGGTGTGGGAGGGTTAGAGGCTCCGGCGCATCTGCTGTGTGATGCTTCGGTTGTTTACAATGCCTTGTTTCGCATGCAACTGGGCTTGCTGAACTGTATTTCCCACAATTGAAGGCAGTTATGGACGATGCTCGTGCTCAGTGTGCTGCTCCTGTGATTCGTCCAGGGTACTGAGGAGGCGGACACTTATGTCAGCATCAGCCAATAGAGTATAGGCAACTACACGGCCGGGTTACTATCCATTTCCCGCCGCTTGAGCGTCGGCGGATCTGCCCACAGCACAGTTGTGGAAGTATCCTGGTTACCAGGACAACACTTTCTGAGGCTGCTGTATATCACTGTATTCTGTAACTGCCCCAACTTGCCTTTTATGCCACATTCATGCTGGTAAGTGAATCTACAAGCTTATATCGGTACATATGTTCTATATGCATTTTGTCCACGTTATATCTATTACTGTATTACTGTTTTCAACTTGTTCTGGCAGGAATATGGTACGTCGGGGTGGGGGGCTGGGGGGTTCACACACATTTGATGATCAGACAAATCATCAGTCTGTGCTGTTTTAGAAAAAAATGTCACATGTCCCTTTAAGAAAAAGTATCGGTAATTGGCATCGGCAAGTACCTGAGGGAAAGTACTTGTACTTAAAAAAGAGGTAACGGGACATCCCTGCAATACAGCATACCAAATCATGTTATTCAAGTAAATGTCATAATGTGAATAATGGAACATTGTTAGACTAAAATAGAATTACACATACAAACCAATAGATAGTGTTTATCCCTTTCATCACCAGGGGTCATTGATATCTGGATACCCAGGTCAAATTTAGCACCGGCAGTTTTCATCAGTTGGCTTATTATAACTTGGCTTTACCTCTGACTAATTTGCCTACTGAAATTTTTTATGGTCCTCCAAGGCTTTTCTTTGGTACACTGATTTAACAAATACCATGCTCAAGTTATTTTGTATAAGCTTATACAATTCTATAATGTTTTTACTTTGGTTATTTTTCTGTGATCAATAAAGGTGACTGTCATAATGATCACATGATCAAGAACTATACTGAATCTGACAGTGCAGTGTGCTCAGGAACATTGATAAACAGACTGCGGGCAGGAAGCGGATAAAGTGAGCCTGACCTAACCGATAATCAATTAGCTATCGATGACTAGAGCTATCACTTGCCTACTAAAGGTTCTGTATTTTATTGACTTGGGAAGACATCGGTGCCTTGTACAACCTGGACCTAGGAGCCAAGTGGGCCCATCAGGGGCACAGGTAATGATTTGAAGACTTGCACAGATACTTGCAGCCACCACAAGGTGCCAGGTCCAGTTTGCCTTTATTTTTTATTTACATTGGCTTCTCTCTCTCGGGGACTAATGAAGTCTCCGGCTTCTGCCTGTGAATCTTTAATAATTATTGAGTCAAGTATTGAGTATATATGCTAAGTGTATTTTCTGAGTGCTAGCTGTTACTGACTAATCTGTTGTAAGGAAAGTGAGTTTGCTAACTATTACAAAGAGCAGACAAAGCCAAATTACACATTGAGGCCAGAGCATGTGAAATGTTAGTTATCTGTAAAGACTTTAGAAGTTTACATTCTCATTTTTACATAAATGACAAATCTAAATTGCTATGCAATACGTGCACCAGGTCTTAAATGATAACATTGATGCATGTGAAGCATGTAAATGAAGGAGGCTAATATGGAAAAGTAGTATTTCCAGAGATTTGACTATTTGTGTACTACTATCTGGTTCTATGTTGTCTACTGCCTGTTTCTAAAGTGGTCAATACAGTCCTTTGTCATGAACATTTTTAGTCCTCTGGTTAAATCATTTCTGTTCTGTTTAGGTCCTACTAGACAAAACAGCCACCATTTGAATGTTCTAATCCTTCCATAAGGCACCACACCAGGCTAAGTATCACCATGAAGATTCTGTTGTAAGTAGGTCATATAATACTCTGTAGCTGCATTCCAAGCCATGCTGGTGCCTCACATATCTCATACTTTGGTAACCAGCACTAAAAAGTGCAAAACTAAAGTTGATGCAAAACTGCCACAGAAGTTATTTCTTCTTAGATTTTGTAAATGCACAAGTTGGACCAAAATAAAAATGAAATAGAAAATTACGCCACTGATGTTCAAATACTTGTACATACACTATTTTGCCAAAAGTATTGGGACACCCCTCCAAATAATTGGATTCAGGTGTTCCGTGAAATGTCCTTGCTACTAAATATTCAACTGTTAGTGGTATTATAACAAACTGGAAGCAACTGGGAACAACAGCAACTCGGCCACGAAATGGTAGGCCAAGTAAAATGACAGGGCAGGGCATGCTGAAGCGCGCAGTGCGCAGAAGTCGCCAACTGTCTGCAGAGTCAATAGCTACAGACCTCCAAACTTCCTGCGGTCTTCAGATTGGCACAACAACAGTGCATAGAGAGCTTCATGGAAAGGTTTTCCATGGCCGAGCAGCTGCATCCAACCCTTACTTCACCACGTGCAATGCAAAGCGTCGCATGCAGTTGTGTAAAGCACATCGCCACTGGACTCTAGAGAAGGGGAGACGTGTTCTCTGGAGTGACGAATCACGCTTCTCTGTCTGCCAATCTGATGGACGTGTCTGGGTTTGGCGGTTGCTAGGAGAACGGTACTTGCCTGACTGCATTGTGCCAAGTGTAAAGTTTGATGGAGGGGGGATTATGCCGTGGGGCTGTTTTTCAGGGGTTGGGCTTGGCCCCTTAGTTACAATGAAGGGAACTCTTAAGACATCAGCATACTAAGACATTTTGGACAATTTCATGCTCCCAACTTTGTGGTAACAGTTTGGGGATGGCCCCTTCCTGTTCCAACATGACTGCGCACTAGTGCACAAGCAAGGTTCATAAAGACATGGATGGGGAGTAGGAACTTGACTGGCCTGCACAGAGTCCTGACCTCAACCTGATAGAACACCTTTGGGATGAATTAGAGCGGAGACTGCTAGCCAGGCCTTCTCGTCCAACATCAGTACCTGGCCTTACAAATGCGCTTCTGGAAAAATGGTCAAACATTCCCATAGACCAGGAGTCAGCAACCTTAAACACTCAAAGAGCCATTTGGACCCGTTTCCCACAGAAAAGAAAACATCGGGAGCCACAAAACCCTTTTACATCTAAAATGAAGATAACACGGCATACATCATTTTTTACCTTTATGCTATGTATAGCATGTATATAGGTAAATGTGGGCTTAGTAATGCACTGGACTCTGGGCTTAGTACCGCACTGGACTCTGGGCTTAGTACCGCACTGGACTCTGGGCTTAGTAACGCACTGGACTCTGGGCTTACCTGAGACCCCGCAGAGCCCACCTGAGAGTGACCCTGCAGAGCACACCATAGATCCTGCACAGCTCATCTGAGACTCTCTATGGTGGGCTCTGGAGGGCCTCAGGTGGGCTGGTCGCCGGGGTGCTTTCCCTGTACCTCCTCGCAACTCCTTTTACCTGCTGCTGCTGGGGCCTGGCCTCCTCCACCCTCTTCCCTGTCACCCTTGCCATGCCCCCGCTGGTACAGCTGATACTCATGTAAGAGGCCCCCCAGGCTGCCCAAACTCCTCACATGTGTACCGGCCGTACCCCCCTGATGGCGGTGTTCTATCAAAGTTTGTGACTACGTTACAATGTGTGACCGGTGACGTGGTCATACATTTCAATGTAATCACGCCCAGTTTTTTGGCGGTGGAATGTGTGACCGTCAATAGCTCAAGCATTTCAACGCTTTGTCAGCTGTAAAAGGGCAGATTGGCATCACAAATCGTATGTGCAGGAGAACTGATCAGTCCTAGAACAGCTGTTCGGTCCTTAAATGTCACTTCTATCCGACTCTGTGAGTACGATCTCACATTCCACCCCACTCACAAAGTTGGATAGAAGTGACATTTCAGGACCGAACAGCTGTTCCAGGGCAGAGCAGTTCTGCACATGCTATTTGCGATGCCGATCTCCCCTGGACAGGGAGCCGCAGCAGGGGGATGAAAGAGCCACATGCGGCTCCAGAGCCGCAGGTTGCTGACCCCTGCCATAGGCACACTCCTAAACCTTGTGGACGCCTTCCTAGAAGAGTTGAAGCTGTTATAGCTGCAAAGCTGGGCCAACTCAATACTGAACCCTACGGAATAAGACTGGGATGCCATTAAAGTTCATGTGTGTGTATAGGCAGACGTCCCAATACTTTTGGCAATATAGTGTACATTAGTAATTTTGACCAGCTATTCTTGTAACAGCAATACCTGTGCTAGGGAAGACCACTCTGCTACTACCTGGTTTACCATTACTGCTTATTGGGCAGAGGTGTTGATGCTGATGTGCTGCCAATGAGCAGGCTGGTGGTAAGCTTGCTGCTTAATGGACAGTGGTGATGATTCTCATGTATTGTGTAATGAGCTGGCTGAAGGCAGAAAGGTGACACTGCAAACTACATTGCTGAACCAGGAAATATGTGCATCACATGTCTGGCGGTGCAGTGTGGCTGGTCATAACTGGCTGATCATAATCACATTTTTTTTGGCAGGTGAAAGCTCAATTACCTCTGTGCCATTGATGTCCCAAGTGATCTTAGGTAGTGGATGACCAGCTGCCATACAACGTGTAGTCACAGTTTTACCATCTTGCACTTCTATAACATGTGAAATCACAAATACCTGAGGACTCCCTGCAATGAATACAAAAACAGGAGGCATGATCTACAAAATCTAAAGTTGTCCTTGTACCAGCTATTTTGAGTGCTTGGTCTAATTGTAAAGGCATTCAATAATATTCATGAAAAATTCCAAGCCATGTTCTCAGTAGCACATGCAAAATGTTTATCATATGACCACAACTAATCTCTTAGATACTCAATATCAGATGATTGCTGGTAAGAAACTGATAGCTGACAGAAACATTAGTCATGTATGCGGTTTACTAGGAAAAAATATCACCATACTAAAAGATTATCAAAATAGTCTCATGTTTGGGTCAACTGACTCTATCGGAGTTATAAAATAACATAGAGACAGGAGCAAAACACCAAGTGGAAAGTGTATTGCCCAAAATAACCATGCAGAAGCCATCTGGTCTTCAATAGTAAATTCTGGTGTAGTAGTATACGAAGAGACCGCACTATCCAAAGACTTCCAATACTTCAGACTTTATTGAAATTCACAGCAAATCCAGTATAACAGTGAATAAAAGTGTATACAGCAATACCAGCACTGCACGCCCCTAACCAGCTACAACCTCTCACATGTTTCACCCATAAGCTTATTCATAGAGGTCTATGAATAAGCATGCCGGTGAAACATGTGAGAGGTTGTAGTTGGTTGGGGGTGTGCAGTGCTGGTATTGCTGTATACACTTTTATTCACTGTTATACTGGATTTGCTGTGAATTTCAATAAAGTCTGAAGTATTGGAATTCTCTGGATAGTGCGGTCTCTTCGTATACTACTACATTCCAAGGTGGAGAGGCACCTATTAACCAGCACCTGGGGCGGCTAAGGAATTGGAGCCGTGAGATTTCCTTTGGCTCTACAGTAAATTTTGGTGGTTGCTATGAATTACTGTGATTTGGAAGTAAGGCTTTGCTTCTGTCTCCTGTTAGCCCACCCCCAGCAAAATACTGATTTGGGCTCCCTCTCCACTTCCCCGCTGTAGGAGTCTACTCTGACTGAGCTTTAGTGTCGGGTGTGTTAAAGCTTATCCATGTGGATGATGACACTGCACCACTATGTGTAACTGCCCTGAGCACTGTCATATGGGGGAGATCACATGCTCCCCAATTGCTCAATGCTGCTTTGGAAGACTATAAATCGCGTAGGGAGTGGACTATTAGGAGGCACTGTCACCTTGCCGTAAATGGACAGATGTCCAAAAGCAAATGAGGCACTGGACTGGAATATTTCTTGAATTTTTCAAAGAAGGGGGGTGCTATCACTGCTTCAGCCCAATGGCTTAAGTTAAGAAGCTCTTGTGCACGAATCAGGAAACCCCTATAAGAAGGGCGAACACCCAAATCGGGAAATCCAAATGTAACCGGTAGAATGAGAGCGCCAGGCCAAGAAAGGTCCACAATCTTTTAATCATTCAACTGATGACAGCAAAAACAATAGAAGATAGCCAACATGTTTTCGGGGGCCACAATTCCCCCCTTCAACAGGGCTAAATGGAAATAGCAACGTTTTGGATGGACTCAAATAATGGCTTCTAGACTGACTGTTACAAATGCATTGAGAAGACCAACTGGTCAATAAAGATGTCAACGAGGACAGACAAAATGCAAAGGAAAAACTTTGCATAGCATTATTTGAGTCCATCCAAAACTTTGCTACTATTCAGTCATGATAAAGGGGGGGGGGGAATTGTGGCCCCTGAAACGCATTGGGTATCTTCTGTTGTTTTTTCTATCAGTTGAGTGATTAAAAGATTTTAGACTTTAAGCTTTTCTTGGTCTGGCACTCTCATTCTACCCGTTACATTTGAATGGACAGGTGTCAGTGCCTCTTTAATTAGTCTGTATAGTCTCAATTCATAGAAGCATAACGCATGCACTATTTTTATTATAATGAATAATTATCTCATTTTGAGAATTTTTTTACATTTACTATAGGGTTTAATACAAGGATCTGTATGTCATACATTTTTGTGGAATTCTTTTTGTAAAAGCCAGTTCACACAAATTATCACATTGGGTTTTTGCTCCTACAAACACTGCTAGCGTTAACAGGGAGTTTCTATGATGTGTGTACTGTAAACAACAGAAAAAGGAACCATTCCTCATAGAGATAAAAGGAAGAGGTATGCAATAAAATGCAGATTTAAGCGATATATAGGCTTTCTATAGTTAAATGACTTATTTCATGTGAACAAAATAATGATTCCACATCAATGTGATTATTATTGTAACATAAAAAATGATCAAGAGATAAAATAATGAAAGACTGTAAAAAAAAAAAAAAATACGGTGAAGTGTTATAATTATCTATCAGGATTAACTACTTAAATTACCTTGCACAGTGATATTTATGTAATTGCTCTTTTGCAGTTCCGGTACACTAGGAAGCTCAGCCACACAAGTATAAACTCCCGTAGCATTATAACCTACAGATTCCAGGTTTAACTCAGACCCATTTGCAATGTTTTTTCCATCCTAGAAGACATCAAAAATACATTTTCAGTTCAAAGATCTGTTGCCTTGACATGTACATTAGCCTGGTCAATAGTATAACAGTACGGCTGGTTAATGGAACACTGTATGGCTTTTAAGCTAGATGTTTACTAACTTGTTTCCAGTGGATCACAGCTGAAGTTGATGCATTCACATGACAGGAAACCATCAATTTACTTTGAAGATCAACAGTAAAAGGGGACCCATGAGACAGCACAGGAGTATCCAGGACTAGAAAAAGGGACAGAGATTTCACAGTATTATAAATGTTTGAAGAGGTGAAGATAATTGTAGTGTTTAAAGTACATGACATAAAACAGTTATGCATGTTAGTTGTCAAATAGTATTTAGGTAAACAACAATGGGATTTTGTACTCCCCGTAAAACCACTTTCTTGGAGTCCATTGAAGGACACAGGATGTCCCCCAATCATCCTGTAGGTGGAGGTATAACCCAAAGGAGAATTACTTCCTGTGTCCCTCAAACACATTTAGGCAAAAGTCTCAATTCATGTTCTTACATTCATTTTTAAAGGATTCTCAGCTCTACTCTCTGAAACACTTTGGCCTGTGAATAAACTGTATACACCTTTTGACCTTCTTCCAGTTCACAAAACATGTGACTTTATAGCTGCAAATATGATTTGTATCATATTTGGAACACATCAAAAACACGGCAAAAACGCAGCACCACTGCACTGTGTGTGCAGAAACTAATGCGGATCTGGTCCGCATTTGGTGTGAACAAGCCCTTAGGGCAGGGGTCAGCAACCTTGAACACTCAAAGAGCCATTTGGACCCGTTTCCCACAGAAAAGAAAACACTGGGGAGCCACAAAACCCTTTTGACATCTAAAATGAAGATAAGACGTCATATATCGGTTATTACCTTTATGCTATGTATAGTATGTATATAGGTATATGTGGGCTTAGTAACACACTGGACTCTGGGCTTAACTGAGACCCTGCAGAGCACACCATAGATCCTGCACAGCCCATCTGAGACTCTCTATGGTGGGCTACAATGGACATACTCCTGTCACACCCCCAGTTATGCGGACTATTTCGAATGTAAATGCCAAAAATGATTGTTTCAACACAAAATTGTTTTTTTCCACAATTTGTTTTTTATACTGTTTTTTTGAAATAGTAAACAAGATATTAAAGAAATTGGATGAAGGTTTTAGAGCAGAATAACAGTTTTAGTAGTTACATAGAACCTTTTCATAGATATCTCTACATCAGACAAAAAAGAGGAACAACAGAGGAGGAAAGGGGGATTTGGCTCCAAATCAAAGCTAGTCCCTCTAAATGAGGGAAAGTTGGGAGGTGTGTGGTAAACAACGAA
This sequence comes from Nanorana parkeri, assembly GCF_000935625.1. Lineage (NCBI taxonomy): Eukaryota > Metazoa > Chordata > Amphibia > Anura > Dicroglossidae > Nanorana > Nanorana parkeri. The sequence goes on from NW_017307557.1 coordinate 249,267, forward strand.
TGAATATAATTGTATAAGAAGAAGGATTACAGGTAATTACACATAGTTTGGACACTTTAAATAATGCATGAGTCCTTCAATTTACTTCCTAAATTAAAAAAATAAAACTGAAAACTGATTTTCGTTATGACTTTGCATTCATTATCACTAGATGGTGCTGCAAAACTAAGTTATAAATGATGTATTTTGTCTCGTTCTTTTATATTCATATTTGTGCAGTTTTTTTACAGGTACACACATTGACCTGGACATCTTTAGAGGCTGTTTTTCAGCCAGCATTTTATTTGGTTGGGATAGATGTAAAGCAATCTATGTACGTTTTGAGTATCAAAATAGGATGTCCAGTGTATGTTTCTTTCAAATTCTGCCAGATGATGGGGGTTAAAGGAAAGAATGTACTGACTGAAGTAGATACATTTCTGTGTTAATTTCGTCGATGAGAAATTTTCTTCATAGTTTTCGTCAGCTGCATTTTTCCAGTGACCAAAACTAAATGAAAACTAAATAAACACGAATGCAATTTTAGTTTTAGACTTATTTTAGTCATCTGAATTGTTTTAGTTTAGTTTTGTCAACTGAATCGCCAGTAGAGAAAATTGCAGTGTATTTCCACCATAGGTTTAGTCCTATTAACTTAGCTTTTATTTAGTTTTCAACATGCAGCTGACGAAAACTAGGAAGTACATTTTTCATCGATGAAATGAACACTGCTCCATATACTAATAATGGAGTTAGTGTGGGCAATGTAACTGTCAAGTATGCTTTGCACCTGGCAATACTTTGTATGTGCCCTTAAACAGCTGTTCACTGTTATCTTTTCAATATTAAATACTACCCATATGACATCATTGATTACCATGCTCTCCAACTCCAAGGTTCCTACATGGAGCAGCAATCCTTTAGGGCTAGTTCATACCAAGCGCGTTCCAGGAGCAGAGCAGTTACTGAACGGATCAAAACTGCGTCCAGTGTATTCCAATAGTATTTTGGACTCTAGTTCACACTGCAGCGTTCAGTTCCAAAGCATGTAAAAAAAACTGCAGTGAGCCCTATTTTTCTGCCTCTGGAACGCATGCAAACGCATCATTTTTTTACAAAAACGCAGCAAACCCCACTGCACTGCGTGTGCAGAAACTCATGCAGATCTGGTCTGCATTTGGTGTGAACAAGCCCATAGACCTTAGTTTCATAACTAACGTCTAAAGGTTTGCTGCTCCATCCACTAAGTATTCATTTACTGGGGTGTGAAAATATTATGACCTTGTATCATCCTATAATTATTCTTGTTTACCCTAAACAAGTGGCGATCTAATTGACTTGGAAAGGTAACAGAGAGTACAGACTGAAAGGAAGCCTGTATCTAGGGTATATAGAACAACTTTATAAGTTGTTAGCAGGTGCTAGTTGATTTCACTAATGTTAGTAACTTTAAAATACTTTCACAACACCACAAGAGCCCATGGTTTCTTATGAAACCTCTCCAGGGTTGCAGGAAACCCCAGGACAGGCACTCAAATATTAACCTGTCCTCCAATGACTTGCACGCTACTGAGACCAAGCTCCATCTTTATTCCAAGTCAAACAAGTTATAGGTGGTCAAACAATGTAGGTTTTGATCACTTTTACTATAAACAAAATGACTGTCAAAAAAATACTGCCCTAAAGTTAGCAGTGATTCTTACTTCTACTTTATATGACTTGGATGTTTCAATGCTTGAGGCCCTATTTACACTTGTGCATTGTGGCAGCGGACAATGTACCTGCTCTATTGTGAATGGCACTCAAACACTCTGTACAATACAGGACTATGAGCAGCAGCCATGCCTTGTGGTGTATTGCATCGCAAAAAAGGCTCGTGCAATTTGTGTCTGTTGCAATCTGTTGTTTGTTAATTTATGTTGTGTTAAGCCAGTTCATCCATTTTGAATTGCACTCAATTCAACGTGTGTTAGCACACAACAACAGATTGCTACACTATAAATCACCCCTGAACTTACAATGCTTGTGTTTACTAAGCCATTGAACCATTACCCACCCAGCTAAAGCCCACTGTTGTCTCCTCTATGAATTTTTTTTCCATAGAAAACATTATGATCTGTATCTACTTGCAAATACATATTGCATCAAGTTGGAAATGCTTGTGTGAAAATGTCTGTCCTCATTATATTTTAGCAGCTTAATAAAGTGCGCAAAATTACAACACAATTTCTTTGAGTTTGTTTTCCATAATAGGTTAGGTGTTCAGTTAGGCAATGGCTAAGCACTAGGGGAGGAGTATATGGAGGATACTTATTTCGGTATAAAGCTGGCCATACACTGTTATACTTTTTTTTGTTCAAGCTGTGGGCTGAGTGAAAAAAATATAGCAGATTCTTCCATTCACGCTAAACAGTGTGGATGGACAAATCTCCTGCTGGGCTATTGTATTTTAACAACGGTGGACGTGCTGTGTCCGAATACTGTTCACCTGAAAGTTTTCCATCCGCCTCCTTCGATATTCTGACCGAAGGATGCCAGACGAAAGGCTGCCAACAGGGCCACCCACTGAACAAATTTTGCACAGTGTATGGCCAGGTTAACTGCTAGGGGTGCTGCAGGCTTTTAACTGTACTGGGAGCACTGTCCCTATCAAAACCAAAGTCTATATAATAAAAATGTCTGCTTACTATTCTTAGTTAATTCATAATTATCCACTTGGTATAGGTCACATGTTTATAAGGACTTGGTTACAGAACCACTTTTCCATTTTGCTGTTGAACAATTAGATTATAGAAGTAAACAAGTTCATGTTCTCAATTGCAGATGTTTACCAGTCTTGGGATGCAATCCAGTACAGCCCAGGCCTCATTGTTCACATGTTTATTGTGGCTATTTTGGCACTTCCTATCTTTCAATGATGTTTTAGCATCCAAAGAAAATGTTTGTTATGAGCAGATTCACTGTTTATTCTGTAACCGTAGGAGCAGCAGCATGAATTTCCCTGAGCAATATAACACATGTAAGGAATTCAAGAAGCAATGGGTAATAATTAATATAGTTGATGAATAATAGCAGTGGAGTAAACAGAGGCAATAATGAGCAATTTACATTTCTGCTTCATGGAAATGCGTTATAATGCGCACACTGCCCTGTGGTGGGTTGTGGTGTCATTCATTTTGAACGTCACCTAAACAAAATGTTGCAGTAGTGGAGAATACCCTTGACAACAGTGTGTTGTGTTAAAAAGGGGTCAGGTACAATTTTTGGGGCTGTTGCAATGTGTTGGCACTCCACTCATAATGAACAGGCTATGTTAAAGTGTGTCAACCCAAACACATTTGTTTCCAGTTTTAGATAGCGTAGGGAAGGATTAGAACTGCTGTTTTTACTGCTATCTGGTGCGCTGTTAAATATATTTTCCTTAAAGGGACACTAAACTAAAAATGTAGCTTGTTTTTCCATCACTCGGCTGTAGATCCTCAAATCATCTCTAAATTGGTGCTGACACTGTCCTTCCTTCTGGAGGGGGCTACTTTTGTTCCACATGGTCCCTGCGTGTGTTGTAAAGTAGCCACCGCTCCAAGCTCACTCCTGTGACGGATTACAATCTCACGGTTAGTTTACTATTTTATATTGAGACTGTAGTCCATCACAGGAGTGAGCTTGAAGTGGTGGCTACTTTACAACACACACAGGGACTATGTAGCCACCCTCCAGAAGGAAGGACAGTGTCAGTATGAATTCAGAGATGATTTGAGGATCTACAGCCGAGTGATACACAAATAAGATACATTTTTGTTAATAGTTAAGATACCTGAAAAAAATTTTAGGTTTATCTCGAGTTCAGTGTTACTTTAACTTCCTGTCCTGCTGACAACAGTTTTACCAGATGGGATGTGAGGAAAAATCTGCAAAGGGACATAGACAGAAATAAAAATCAGCCAGGGATTCTAGCCTTCCCCTACTTTACTTAAGAAACGCATTTTTATTTATGTTGCTGTTGGAGAGTTTCCTTCAGTTTCTGTCAGGTAAAATATTGACAGCAAAACAGGAAAAGAAAGTAAATCTCTCTAAAGGAGCTCCAGATAGCAGCAGGGGTTCTACTCCTTCCACATTCTATCCAAAACATAACACTAGTTAACACATGTTCACTAACGCACTGCAACACCCCAGATGAATGTGAATAGGTCCTGAGGGGCATTGCTGGTTACATTTTAATGATGATGAGCCGAAATTCATATTCAGTTTGTGTTTATGAAGTCGGTACATCCATAGTTACATAGTATTTGAGGTTGAATAAAGACATAAGTCCATCAAGTCCAACCTATTGTGTGTGTGTGTGTGTGTGTGTGTGTGTGTGTGTGTATAGTTCCATGAGTGTTCTCATTCTTAAAAGTACAAGTATGGTCTTGTCTACTTACAATGAGGTAAAACACCAACCACTATGTACAAAGTGGAAGATTTCTTATACTCTGTGCGGGGAGTGGGGTGGCACAGTTATATTTTAATAATGTTAATACATTAAAAAAGAAAACACATTTCTAAACATTAAAAACGACACCATCATGAGGTAATTAGTACAATTCTAGGGTACACTTTTAAAAAACAAGAGCATACATGTCAAATAAATTAACTTACAGTGGACATGGAGACTAGTCTGTTCTTTCCATTCCAAACCAGTTTCCAAATCAAGTGATTTACAAGTATAGACCCCAGTATCTTCACGTGAAACCTGCCAAGAATATGGTTCATCTTCTGACAAAAAGCTATCATCACCTTCCTGGGAACACATAGGAGGGCTTAGACAGTCAGAGGTATCCAAAATATGTATGTACAAAGCAATTAAAGGTTTTTTTTTGTTTTCTTTTCCAGCATGCTTAACCACTTCAAGACCAGGTGTTTAGACCCCCTTCCTGGCCAGGCCATTTTTCAGTATTCAGCGCTGCGGTACTTTGACTGACATTTATTCCGTCATGCAACGCTGTACTGAAATAAATTTTACACCATTTTTTGGGGACAGATAGAGCTTTATTTTGGTGGTATTGAAAACGGGCGCCCGGGGGCGTGTCTGAGCGGACGTCTACAGACGCCCGCTCAGATCTAGAGAGCTCCTGGCCGGCCGTTTTTTTACTACGGCCGGCCCGGAGGTAGTTAATAAATGTTTTGTGTACAGAAAAATTGTATAACATGAAAGTACAGTAGAAAATATTGCTGTTACTCGTAATTATTCTAATAATCTGACGTATCACTGTATACCTAAATGCAGTACCATTACTAAGGATATGATAATCACCTTTAATTTGCTTGTGGTTCTGGTCTTCAAATGTTGACAACAATTTACAACCATTGGCAAATAAATGCATATATTCACAAAATGTCAAAGCCATTTTGAGCAGTGTGAAGAAACAAAAGAAAGAACATAGAAAGGATCATCGTTCCACCTCCATATTTAAAGCTGATCTACAGTCTGCCTATAAATGGTCAACTGGGAGGACATGTTGCCCCTGGGCCGCTGCTTCTACTATTTATTTGGGCCAGTTGGCAGCAGTCCAGAGTAGAGATACTCTGCCATTTTCAGGGTAAAGGCAGCTGTCTAGCTGTCTCCCATTAAGAGATGTTTAACCTCCCCAAAATGGAGCTTCAACAAAGCTGCTCAAAGCTTACCATAGGCTTTGCAAATGCTTTAGCACACTGCTCTCATGCAAGCTGAAACCCACATGAACAAGGCTTGAGCATCTCGCTGGTGAACAAGGCTTGAGGACATGTGCAAGCTCCGCTCTTACAGTATTAAAGCTTGTTCATTTCTGTTTGGACAGGCCATTAGTCTATGGTCAGATCTGGAGCATGCACTATGGTTACTAGGATGTGAAGATGCTGCACTGCCCTGCCCTGCATAAGCCAGAGAGTAGAAACCCCAAGAATACCTACATACCTCCTAAATTTCTGAGATGGGAAAAAGGGACGCTTGATAGCACAAAAAATTGTTGGTTAAGGACCTACCACTGCCACACCTCCAATTATGCAGACTGATATTTTGCTTTTTGGTACATGCTGAAAAGTTAATCTACTACACGATTTCTTGTGAAATCTGTTGATAAGATATCTGCACTTGAGTTCCCAGGTCTGCACAACTTCAATGGACATTATGATTGGTTCTCATCCACTCTGATGGATTTTTATTTTATATTAAAGACAATGCAACAAGCAGTGCTGGAACACACAACGGGTAAGCAGGAAAACTTGCAGTGACCAAAATAGAATAAGGACTTGTGGCAAGGAGATTTTGTAGTTGGAGTATGCGCAAACTGCTTCTGACTCTCTGGTACCAACTAAAACAAAATACCAGTTTTGCTTGGGCTGAACCTTTAAGAGGTTTACTGCACTAGTAGACCGAGCACCCTTTTGCACTTTTTTGTGTGCTGTGATGTTTTGTTCACAGGGGTTTTGTAACAATGCATGCACTACGGAGCCTCAAAAAAAAAGGTAGTACGACATCAACTGTGATACTTGGTAAAAACGACTAAACTCTACAAAGATACTTGAGCTTGACCATGCAGTTTGCTAAAATAATTTTAATACATTACTGACCATTTTCTCTAAGTTGCACTCTATAACTAGCACTTGCATGTGTTTTGGTTGTTGCATTTGTCAGTCCTTACCTTGTGCAGTGTATATGTGGGTTGTGGATTTCCATCACCCTCGCAGGATAGTTCCACGGTATCTCCCTCCTTTATCATGTCAGATTGGCCTTTGAAATATACTTTTATTGAGGTAGTAGGGTCTGTAGAGAAGGAAACCAATGTCAGATGTCAGAGTCAAATAACAAAGTGCATAACACAACACTTATTTGTAAATTACAAGAAATACATGGGCAATGTGGCACATCTCAACATAAGATGGAGATGATGAAATGAGGCTGTCATCCTGTTTCATAGCCCTCACTCTTATATTAATAATATAAGATAAAATAATATTAAAATGCCTGTTTAACATCCCCAGTCCCCAAATAAGCAAAACGAAACCACAAATGGGAGGAGAAGGCTTGTCACACGGGTGGACCTTATCACCTGCGGTGTGAGGTAGTACATTAAAAGCCATCGCCAGCATGGCAAAAAGGTACTTGACTGCATATACTGTAGGGGGAATTTATCATAGCAATTGCGAGTGTTTGAACTTGCACGGAATATATTTGCACCAGATTTATGTTGCTAGTGTAATGCTGTTGATAAATGAGGTTAAATAGACTCCAGGAAAGAAGACTCGTAACTCCAGGCAAAAAGCTGTCGCATCTTGAAGAAGTGGTCATGGGGACTTCTTAAGTTGTGAGTGTTTTCTTAGGTGATGCTCCAGTTTCAGACAGCCCAGAACAAGTGCAGATGAAAAGAGGTGCATAAAACATGCAACTGAAAAAGATAGGGCAAGCTCTGAAGAAAACAGGTGCAAAACACGTGCAGTGGGAAAAGTAGTGTAAGCTCAGGTCAAAACAGGGGCACATGTTGAAAGACAGATTTGCACATTAAAAAAAATGATCTAAGAGGCTAAAACTGTCGCAATTGCTTTGATAAATTCCCTCCTGTATATGGACTCATTCCTAGAACTCATAGATATCTATAGATATTAGGTGCGGACAGATGCAGACAAATGTGCTTGGACTGGCAGACAGATCAATCTCTAGGGAAAAATGGAAGGAAAAGAGGGGTGCCATCTCCTTTTTGAAAACATGTCCAAGTCCCTCCATCGCCGGCTCCATTCCAACTACGAAATCCCACAGCTAGTTTATTAGAGACCGGATCTGCAGCATACTCGGTCGCATTTCTGTTGCCACACAAAGATCCACACTTGTGAGCGCAATTGTTTTAATTTGTTATTTCTTAGTAAATGGAACTATTACAATATGCCGGTGCGCTATTCTATACTTTTGTTATTTAGTAACTTATCAGGATGTTACTATGAAAAAGGCCATCCTGCTCTGCAAATACTGTATCATGGAAGCACCCTGTATTAAACTGTCAAATAAAAATATATAACAAAGAACACTTACTTTTAAACAAATACAAATAAAATTAACAAACCTCATTATAGTGTCCCTGCATGGGAATAATGGGATCTGAAAAGCTTTACAAGCCCTTGAAATGGATGCATGCACCATACACATTAGATCAGCCCTCTGTTCTGTACAGCTTCTCATTGTCAGGGGTAAATAATTAATGCAGCTCAAAAAGAACCGTGCAGTGTTTCTTTTCTGCTTACTCGTTTCCCATTCTTGCTTATAGCAATTATATGCTGGGTCTATGTGTGGTATATGAACATGAAACTTTTATGATACATATAGGTTTCATTTAATTGCATTGTTGTGAGAATTGTTTTATCTTGAAATGAATTAAGCTTGCTGAAGCACTATGTATCGTAAACAACTGGCATTTTTTAAACAAAATCGTATTAGCACCTTTTGGGTTTTTTAATACTTTGTGCCATATTAGTGCTGTGGCCTCTTTGCACCAATTTCATGTCTACATACTGTACATGCACTCCAGTAATGGCATTTTGCAGTGTGGGCTTCCTGGTGGAGACAACAGTGGGCCATACCTGCATAATATTTGTTAAAATGGGGACTTGCAGTCTCCACCAGAAGCCAGTGTGACAACCCAATAGCACAACAATGAAACATTGTCACCTCATAACAGCAAGTGCCGTAACAAGGGCAGACTTTCATAACAGGATCCTCAGGTATTTTATTAAAGAAGAAGATTGAAAAATATTGAAAATGACTTTTGAAATGATGATGTTAAAGCTTATATGAAGATTAAGTGATTAGGTTTCCATATACTTTAATGCTCAACTCCAGTCAAAAAGTATTTTTTCCAACCTCTCCCTCTCACGCACTTCTAACTAATCCTGCTAGACTTTTGTTTCCCCTTACCTTCTGAAGTCAGATGTACTCACTTATGTTTCCTCTCTAGGTCCCTCAGACGCAGTGCCTCACCATTTCTCGGAATCCAAACTGCGAATCCAGCGGTGCGGTGCGCTGATCTCAGCCCTCATCTGGATCCTGAGAGGACCCTAACCAATGAGCATCCCACAGGTCAAAAAAGGACCCAAGAAGAAAATAAACAGAAGAGGAGATGACTTGGGGCTGGGGCTTTTAGATCGGGATTTTTTTTTAATCCAGTGATTAGATAATGCTGTGTGGGAGGGAAGGGTGACATGCAGGGCCGTAAGTACCATGAGGCAAGTGAGGCACTCACCTCAGGCACAGCTGAGAGGTGCCGGCAGCCAGGGCCAGCCTGGCTGCTCCCCCTCACCCCTGTTGCCATAGCAACAGGCCACTGACACAGCCGCAGCTCAGCAGGGAGAAGAGGGGCGGCACAGGCTCCAGCTTCTCCTCGGATGCCCACTGCTCTCGCCCACCTGTATGGGCAGAGGCAGTGTGGATCCGATGAGAAATAGAGCTCTGAAGCTGGGGGAGGGAGCAATCATCCAGGATGGCCGAGCAGTGAGGAGAGAGAGAGCCGCTCGGCCAGGATCTGTCAGCCAGCAGCTCTCTCTCTTCTCACCGCTCGAGTGCTCCCTCCTCCACCCCCATGCCCCCCTCCCCCCCCCCGCGCCGGCTTCAGAGCTCAGGATGGTAGAACGGAGGATTGGTAAATATCAGTGATATATACCGATCTTCTTTGTGCAGAGCAAACACTGGAGTGATCAGTTATGAATGAACAGGAAGTGCTTTGCATCACTTTCTGTTCATTCATGAGTTTCTCACTGGGTGGAAGCACTCACTATAGGCTTCTACCCATTGATAACTGGATGATAGCAAATATTTTACTACCTCCAGTTTCTGAAAAAATGGGAAGCTTCTATACTGAGTGCTCTCCATTAATTTAGAACAGAGTCTGCAGAAAAAGAGTGAGTTGTGTTTAGGTCCCTGATATGTCCTTGAAGCCCCCCCAACAGTCAAAAATAAATAAAACACACACACACACACACACACACACTCTCTCTCTCCTCTCTCCTCTCTCCCTCTCTCTCTCTCTCTCTCTCATAATGTCTGTTATGGCAAATCACGCTCATTACAGCTTAGTAAATTGAGTGTTCTAATAATAAAATATACTCACAGTGCACTGTGATATTTTTTCTCTCAGACTCCAGCATATGGTCCCCCATTGGCAGGCTGTATGAGACATCGCAGTAAAAGAAAGCACTGGCATCAGACTTCTGCACAGGGGCCAATAAGATACTCTTCACTGTAAATAACCCCGTGGATTCTGTTGTGGAATGAGTTTTGATATCAACAGCTATGAACAGAGAAAAACAGAAGATTATTCTATAAAATAGGAATATGATACAAGTCACACTTTATTTTCAAAGGAACGGAAAACTACAGGTGCAGAATAAATATGTATAGTGAATAGTTCCTGGCATGTTTTTGTTTTACAGGTGCTGCGTTTAGTTTGAAATCAATATTATATATGGTTGTAGTTTTCTAGTTTTTGCTCATGAGTACAGTTTTCCTTTACAAGTGACCAGACTGGAACATTAAAGTGTTTACATTTTATTAACAAGCAGTGAAAAAGCATAATAAAAAAATAGCTGTATAGCTGTAGTGTGAGATCTAAGGCACTGCTGCCTCTGACTGCTAATCTTAGGAGATTTGGAGTGAGATTGCAATGTCACTGCCTTATTGCTCACTGTTCTCTTTGCTTGAGGCTCAGACGTGAGAAGCAAAAGCCCTGCCTTTAGTAAGATGGCCACCTTCACTAAGCGACATGCAAGGCATGGTAAACAAGTAATGTAGAAATATCAGATCCAGGGAGATCCTAAACAATGAGGTGACTAGTCCTTTGCTCTCTACCTGCCTTAAAATGGGCGCAGCTTCCAGAGTTCAGTTTCTTATTAAAACAAGCCATCGCTGAACTCTATACATGTATGTACCGTAACAGCTTACATTCCCTGGGGTGGCAGTGGAGCAGAATGCACCCCACCACCCAACACTGCTTCCTGCACCTCTTATACACCGTTTGCCCTCAAGGTGCTGCCCCCCCCCC
>NW_017307557.1:260307-286041 GCF_000935625.1 Nanorana parkeri
CGCTCTGCCCCAATGGGGCGCGCCCCCCCCCCCCCCCAGCACCTTGAGCCCAGTCCGGAGGAGTCAGCAGTGACAACACCTCATGGTTTAGGAATGCGGTCCCATACAAACTTTTTCTATGGTGCCCTGGGATTTCTAGTTACGCCCTTGGTAATTATGATGTCTTCCTTGTATTGTAAAGTGCTGCACACACTGTTAGATGCTGGCGCTATATAAATTCTGTATGATGATAATAATAGTATTGTAATACAAACCGCCTTTTCCTTGTTTCAGAGGTCTGTTATCCTTATACCATTTGATAGCAGGCATTGGGAAACCATTCCTACTTTCACAGGTAGCGATCTGCAATACAAGGACTGCGTCAGACCTAAAGGGCAATGTTATGTATTCACATTTACAAAGTGTCAGTGTAACATCTTTGATTGGTAGCTGCAGATTCTGCAAAATGAACAATGTATGATGTGTAAAGACACACAAAGATCAATTCTCATATAAGGAACTAGTGACAATAGTATGTTCACCAACAAGGCTGAAGATGTTTTGGACCATGAGTAAATCTTTGTTCTATGAGACATCTCTCTATATTTCAGCTTATTAGGTTTTCTATCCTATTTCACGCCAGTGCTGCAAATGATGTGTCTGTAGAACTATCAATGTTTGACATATATAGGCACACAGGAATATATTTTCATATATGGAACTAGTGGAACTTTTTTTTTTTTTTGCCAGCTACATGGACACTGGAGATTTGAAATACTGCGTCTGTTTTTGACCATTAGTAACTTATTTTGCCTTCCCTGGTTCCTTCCCCAACTCATCGTCAGTTTACTAATGACATGCTTAAATACAACCTTCCTGTTTTCATTACATACCTTATTTTAGACCTGGTGATATCATCACTAGGTCTCTGTGCTTCTCTAACAATGCAGGCAGATCATGGCTAGTTGGAGGGGTCGGCAGAGTACTGTGCATAGCTTCCTGAAAACATCACAGCACCCTGCCTCAATATTCCTCTCAACAGCCCTCAGCCCTGACGCAAGCAGTGGGTTGGCTCTTGGGAGAAATGTGTAAAACCAGAGTAAGCAGTTGCAGTAGAGGATCTGTACAAGACTAAACATAAGGCTGGAGTTCAGCGTTAATCTTTTCATGCCTAGCACTCAATGTTACCCATTGCTGCCTAAACTCCACCCTGTTGTATCAATTACATGGAAAGAGGAGCAAAATAGCTTAGAGCTCAGTGAGGATTCTGAATACCAGGCAAACAGGTATACACACCACTAAAATACATATGAGGGGGATATTTAACCTGCCAAAGGATTTGTAGTTCTGTCCATCTGGTCCTGAGATTTATACTGCTCTGCCACACAGCATAGCCAAGTGGAGGGCACCACTTTCTCTGTTACAGTTATAAAATGTACAAGGAATACAGTGATGTCCTCTCTCTGCTCCCAGCCCACTGACTGGACAGTGAAAGAGCAGCAGGGACTAATGAGGTAACCACTCTGCTCTCCCCTCAACATATTTCTTGTCATTACATCGTATGCAGTACACCTGAAGGGATCCCTGTTCTGCCCCTCCCTCTCCCAGGCTTAGTGCTGCTGTACTGACACTAGTTGAATTAAAAAAATATATTTATTTATTGATGCATTAATATATATTTAGTTGCTGTGATTTGTGTCTTTTATATCTGCTGGGAGCTCAGCTTTAAAAGGAAGGAAACGTTTTGGATTCGACAAAAAGAGAAAAGGACCTGCAACCCTGGGATTATGATGAGTGTCCCCTGCTCTTACCCACTACACTTATTTATAGATATTTTATGTATTGAGAAGGTTTCACCATATTAAATATGAGTAAACAGAGCACACAGAGCGGCTCACATCTGTCCCTGCCAATCAAGAGGCTTCCAATCTAATCTAAAATCTATTCTAAAGCCAATGATGACCAAACCGCTGTTATTAGTCATCAATCCGTTTCCTTTAACCCAATCACACAACTCACCATGAAGTCAGTACAATGGAAAAAGCAAAGCCTGCTCCACCTACCAGACTCTTACCTCTAGAAGCAATCATGAGTGCTGGTTCATACTGTGGGGTTCATTTATGACTAGGGATGCACTGATACCGGTTTTTCGGTATCGAGTACGGATATTTCTTTTTCGGTACTCGACGATACCAATACCGGAAGTCCCATTAAGAAAGCCAGGCAGCGTGTAAAGACTTGCCACCCGGCCTCCCAATTAGCAGGGAAGCCATCTCCATGCTTCCTCGTGACCAGGTGATGAAGCATAGACCCGGCTTCCTGATTGGCTGGGAAGCCGGCTCCATGCTCCCTTGTCACCAGGTAACGGCTGAGCATGAAGCTGGCTTTCTGGCCAATCAGAAAGCTGGGGGGCGGGTAATGACTCGCTGTCTGGCTTTCTGATTGGCCAGCTTCCCGACCAATCAGGAAGTTAGTCATTACACGCGCCCCGGCTTCCTGTTTGGCCGGGAAACCGGCTTTATGCTCCCTCGTCACTAAGTGATGAGGGAGCATAGAGTCGGCTTCCCGGCCAATTAGGAAACCAGGCAGCGTCTAATGATTCGCTGCCCGGCTTCCTGATACCAGAAGCTCAGGTATCAGGCTAGGCATCGGCATACTAGTATCAGTATCGGTGCATCCCTATTTATTACCCTATAACCCTACAATCCGCTGGGTGGATGCTGGTCACATAACACAACGACTACTAGATGATGCTGAGGAGCATAGGGAATTCAAACCCCATGTGTGTTCTGCAATAAAGGATTCTTCCTGCCTGTTTGTAGTCTTCCTCACAATGGTACAATTTCCTCACAATGGTACAATGGTACGGCTTTCTGGTCGATCAGGAAGCTGGGCGCCAATGTAACGAGTCATTACACGGCGCTATAAAGACTTATCTGTCCCTGCCATCTACTGCATCCTAGTGAAGGGAGATAAATCTCTCACATGGGGACACAACAGTAATACAGTCCTGACAGGGGTATCACCCTTCTTCATTCTAATTGGCTTTTATTGCTGCCTATGTCCCTGTGCAGTGAATTTCCAATCATGTCCTGTTCTGACACCCATCAAAGGAACAGAATTACCTTCATTTCTTGTTCTGCCTAAAACTTCAAGCAGTCTAAAAAATACAGTTTTGGCTGGAGTTGGGTTTTAAATAGAAATGACTATGTTTGCCTTCAAATCACTTTTCAACTCCTTATGAGCCATATGCATGAATGTTTTCCAAGCAGTGATCTCCACTACACCTCCAATCCAACAATAATATCCTTTCTCTTTGTTTTCTTTTTATCCTCATCCCAAGCATGACTACAAGATTCCTCCCATACAGCTTCCGTCCTCTGGATTTCCCTCTCATTCTATAGCTTAACATTGTTCTTCCACCTAGTGATGACTGCAGACTAGGGATGCACCAATACCGAGTATTTGGGCAGGTACTCGTCCTTGCCCAAATGCTCTGATACCTTCCCCGATACCGGAACTTCTGGTCAGAGGGAGATTTCCTCTGACCAGCAGTGGTCAGAAGGAACATGGAGCCAGCTTCCTGGCCAATCAGGAAGCCGGGCGGCGGGTAATGACTCGCCACGGGGCTTCCTGATTGGCTGGGAAGCCGGCTTCATGCTAGCGGAAGTGCTGGTTTCGGGACTTGGTATCTGTGAGTACCGAAATATAAATATCAGTACTCGTACTCGATACTGAAAAACCAGTATCAGTGCAAACTACTGCAAACTTTTGATTACCATTCACAGGCACAGTTCCCCATGCTGAGAGGACATAATATACACTCAGTGAGCCAGGCAAACGTGTTCACTCCGAGTACATGAGGGATCCAGATTATTGTCTGGGTTGACCCCTGATTCTGGGTTCATATCACTGCATTCCTCTTAGTGATAAATCACAGCCAATATCAGCAGAAGACTTCAAGATATTTGGAAAAAGAATGAAGTATATTTTTATTTTTTCCAAAAAAAACGGACTCCTCATCTGGGAGATATAGCCAAACGGCTTAGAGGAGAAAATCAACTGCTTCAGCTGCTGAGACCCGCGGAGAATACGTCTGTGCTAAAACCTAATCCCGGCACCACTCACTAAAAGTTTTCTACCAACTTCACTCTGGTGAGTACCCACCCGAGAGGGACAGTTCGGAACAATTCGAAGCACATTGCTGTTTTTGCACATTTGTACATTTGCACACGGAACCTACCGTTCACCTGTTACCTGAGAGGGACAGTTTGGATCAATCTCAAGTACACTGCTACTTTTGCACATTTTTATATTTGCACATGGAAACCACCTTTCACTTGGATTTTTTAAGCATTGGACACTGATTTTGACGTTTTAAACATTGTTCGTTTATTTATTCCATCGGAATGAATTTTAGTTGTTCTAATTGTTTTTTGTATTTTGGTTAGACTGGTTTTATTTATACTTGTTTATGAAGCTAGTCCTGCTTTATACTTATATATTAGCTTCCATACTGACCTCGCCAGAATCAATTATAGCTTATTCTTTGGCTCATACAGCTACCTTTAGCGCTTTGTTTCTTTTGATCATAATATACACTGCAGCTGTGAATTAGCAGGGCACACCTCTACATGCTGCTACTTTAGTTACTGCACTGTCACTGACTGACGCAGTTCTCAGACTAACAATCAGGAACAAATCACTGTGGCTCCTAAATATGCAACCACTATGACAGCTAGTTGTGGTGGTAACTTAAAGGCCGGAGGTCTGCTTACAAACAAACCTGTCCAGCCTACAGATAGATCTGTGTCCTGTACAGAGAAAAAAGTACGATTCAAAAAAAATTAGTCTTTTTAACCTGCTCCTGCTGGGGTAACGCACACTATACGGCAGTATGGCGGGTGGGCAAATGTGAGTCAGTCGGCTCCACTGTTCTGTGCTGAGAGTATACCCACAGGCACATTCCCAGCACATGATGAGCTGTTGCTGACAGCTTCCGGTCACCATTTACGGGACAGGCTCCTGATCATGTGACTGCTTTGGCAGCCAATCATAATCGGGAAGCCCTCCTTTGACTCTAACATTAAGAACCCCTTAACGGACAACTGGGAGATAGTAACAATGGGTAAAAAGAGCTGTGTAACACATGTTTAATAATGCTTTTTGTTTTACACTGTTGTCCATCCGTCACCTTATTATAAAATCAAATCAAAAAATGTACCCAATAAATGCCTGATATGCATTTAAAAACAATGTAAGAAAAGTTTAGACAGGATTTATAGTTACACTCGCCCACCCTTTAAACACATTTCTCTCTGTACTGTAGTTATTAATTTTTGGGTAACATTCTCATTACTTTCAAGCCACTGCCTTCTCCCTTCTTCTCCCTTCTTCTCCAGTGGCGTAACCAGAGTTCTGGGCGCCCGGGGCAGAATTTTTTTTTCGCCCCCCCCCATTATATAAACAACCACTGGAACTGTACCCTGCACCTCCCCCCCACACACACATGTTTTTATTTTAATTTTTCAAATTTTAATATTTTATTTTTTTTGAAACTTTTTCATTTTTTTAAATCAATTTTTATTTATTAATTAATTTTTTATTAAATATTTTTATTTTTTACTTTACTTTTAGGGGCTTCGGGGAAATATTGGGGGTCTAAACAGACCCCTGATATTTCCCTTTAAAAATAGAAAAAGAGATTGAGGACACAGAGTCCTCAATCTCTTTTTCTGTGTCCCCTGTTATCAATGAACAGGAATCCTTTATGAGTGTTCCTGTTCATTGATAACATGGTATGTTTACTATAACTACAATTATGAATGAACAGGAGGAGATGTAGATCACTCCCGTTCATTCATAATTGAGGATATAGTTTACATACCAGGTCCTCAATTATGTACAAACACTCAGCGATCACTGATCGCTGAGTGCTTGTACCCGTTCTCCTCTCTGACACACACTGCCATAGGAGGCTGCAAGAGGAGAGCCCAGCCTCCTGTGACAGCGCTGGCTGTCTCCGCCCCCACACCGCTCTGCTGCACTGTGATAGGCGGCCGAGCGATGTGGGAGGAAAGACACCGGCCACTCACAGCACTCGTCCCGCAGCGCTCGGCCGGCTGTCATTTTCTCTCTGATTCCTTTCATCCCTGCTGGGCACTGCTCTGTGTCCCAGTGGGGATGAAAGGAATCACGGCCGCGCCGACAAAACGGCAGGAAAATGTCACTTTCGGCATTTAGCCGAAAGTGCCATTTTCGGCCGGCGCCCCCCCTTCACTTTTCGCCCGGGGCCCGCGCCCCTGCTGCACCCCCGGTTGTTATGCCACTGTTCTTCTCCCTTCTTCCATACACTGGTCAAATTTCAGCCAAGTCTCGCTGATACAGTTGGGACCCCTCCAATCGACATAAGTCAATTTTTCAATCAACTTTTGTTGAAGGAGCCAGTCCCCCCAAAAAATCAGACCGCAGCCAATCATCTGTATCTACTGTTCGGTTAGTCTGAGGCAATCCTTCTGCAGTCAGAATACAAGAGCCTAGCGGGGGAAGGGGGTTTCCCCATTTACACAGTAAGTGTGAATTGGAGAATCGAAAGTTTGTTATCATTCAGCCCAACAGAAAAAGAAAATGTGGCCAGTTACAGATTTTATGTTTTTTTGGGCAAGGCCCATGTCTCTGTGTTTTATTTCTGAAGATTGTAATTGTACCCCTTCATTAAACTTTACTTGAAGTACATTGTTGTCTGATATGTTGACAATTTATAAATAAAAACAAAAATAATAATAATAGTTGACATGGCTAAAACAAAAGACACATGCTCATCATATTCAGCTTCCAGCAAACCTCTGCACTTTTTGTTCTTTCCCAATTTTACTTCTGGTTCTAAATACAGAAATATGTGTACGCGGCAGAGTATTTAAACGAAGATGACATGTAATCAATAACAGTATAGAAAAGTACATCCTAGTGTGTATTATTGTCCATTACACAATCAATATGCTCACAGAGTTAGGTTACGTGAGGTTTGTCTAGAAAGAAACAATTCAGCAAAAGCTGCTTACAAACATTACTAGAAGAAAGAAACCGAAAAGAAAACAATTAGTTGGGTCACTCCAATAAGGAGATGTATGTGACCTCCACTATTCCCACCATCAGCATAGAGCTATTAGTAGGGGCCGAGCATATCATCTGAAATATGCAGTTTAGTTCTGGGCACCAGTTCACAAAAAGGATGTTGTGGAACTGGGGAGGGTGCAGAGAAGGCCAACTAAACATGGAGGAGTTCAGATATAAGGAGATACAGTGGGTTCCAGTACGGTTAGCTGTTGGACGCACTGTTTCGCATCCCAGCTGGCTTCCTGCGTCCAGGGGCAAGAGGGGGAGTGGCGGTGCATTGAAGTCATTGGCACAGAAGCCACGTCCCCGCCCACACCAGAACACATGGCACATCAATGCCTGCGTTCTGGTCCAGTGCAATCTGAAAAAATGCTGCATGCACTATTTTTTTCAGGTCGCACTGGACCGGAACGCAAGCACTGATGTGCCATGTGTTCTGGTGCGGGCAGGGGGAGTGGCTGCTTGTGCCATGGAACGCAGGAAACAGGCTAGGATACAATACAGTGTGTTCCAGCAGCTAACCGTGCTGGAACGCATTGTATATGGTGTGAACAAGCCCTAAGGTCACTGCAAAGGACAAGGGGGTGCTCTCTGCGTCTGGAGGAAAAGCGGCTTAAACTTTGCATAAGGAGAGGCTTCTTCACAGTAAGAGCTGTGAAAATGTGGAATTGACTACCTCAGGAACAACTATAGTTCTAGCTAGCTCAGTTATTGGTTTAAAAAAAAGCTGCATGCATTCCTAAAAGAGCAGAATATAACTAGATATCAACATTTACAAGTAGAAAACGCCAGAGATTGATGATCCAGGGAATATCTGATTGCCTTATGGGTTCAGGAAGCATTTTTTCCCATGCTGGGAAATGAAACCATGCTTTATAGGGTTTTTATGCCTTCCTCTGAATTAACTGTGGGTAACTGGGTAACTGGGTAACTGGGCTCTGTTTGTGGAGGTCTTTCTATATAGGCTGAACTCGATGGACTTTTTTTCAATCTAATTATGCAACTATATGCTTTTGTAAAATATAGACATCAATCGCATTACCATCATCCATGTTAAAGTATACCTCATAAAAACTGATCGTGTTAGTTAGATATGGCCAGGGCCGTCTTTAACGTAGGGCAAAGAGGGCACTTGCCCCGGGCCCAATCAAGGTTGTGGGGCCCAGAGCATCTGCCCCTTGAGCCCGCTGCCCGCAGAAAATTGCCGATCGTATTGCATAGAATAATACGTTATGGCAGCGGCCGCATACGGCAATACCATAACGTATTGTCCTATGCGATCTGCACGATCGCATCCTAAAGTTAGTTAGTTAGTGAATAACATGATGGGGATAAAAGGAATGACAGAATGGAATGCCCATAGACTTTGACAGGTGAAGAGAATGCCCATAGACTATAATGAAGCCAAACGGAATGTCCATAGGAAACAGGAAAAATCCAAAGTTATTTCAATTGTAAAATATGTTACTATGCACGGGGAAGATCTGTGGTAAAGGATACGTTGATATCTTTTTCAGATTTGCCTACAAAATATCTGATACAATGCTTCCCATTATACTCTATGGGCTTCATTATAGTCTATGGGCATTCTCTTCACCTGTCAAAGTCTATGGGCATTCCATTCTGTCATTCCTTTTAGTAGGCCCCTAACATGATTGATAGAATTACAATGCATGATAGTATAAAGCCATGATTAGACATAATTAACATGGTTTTTTTTCTTGGTGGGGGGCCCCGGGGGGGCCCAAGAAAGTGTTTGCCCAGGGTCCGATCAATATTAAAGACGGGCCTGGATATGGCCCAAGATTCTTTAGAGAGAGTAAAGGTGATCTCATTCTTAGCTCATTCTTTCTTATTAGTTTATTTTCCACTTTATATTTTGGTATATCCTGTCTTTAAATGCCTTAAAATTATTCAAACACAAAAGAAGTCAGGTCACCTCTGTTTACCTCTTTACAAAGCAAAGGTTAACAGTAAGTGCTTATTAGGGGTTAATGCTGAACTCCAGCCTTACTTTTAGTCTTCCACAGTTGTACAGGTTCCTCTTCTCTACTAAAAAGGCTTACTTTGATTTCACTGCACACTGTGAGCTTCTTACACTGTACATTAGAAGTCAGAGCCCACCTCATTTTCTGGCTGGAGGATGTCCAGCAACATATAATTGCTGTCATTGCATGGAGACCCAGTGATGAGATCACCGGATCTAAAAACGGGTAAGAAAATAAAAACAGAAAAGTTTATACATTTGATTAGCATTAAGGGGGAAGGAACCAGTAAAGGCAAAATATATCGTATTTGCCGGCGTATAAGACAAGTTTTTAGACTTAAAAAAATCCAACGAAAACTGGAGGTCGTCTTATACGCCGGGTATGGATGTGCGGTAATACTGTATGTACGGTAGCTTCAGCTACATACAGTATACCGCACTGAGCCAATCACGGCAGGCTTTGTATTCATTAATACAAAACGATGAGCCAATCACAGCAGGCTTTGTATTCATTAATACAAAGCCTGCCGTGATTGGCTCAGTGCGGTATACTGTATGTAGCTGAAGCTACCGTACATACAGTATTACCGCACACCCTGGCGGTCTGATGATTTTATTTAAATGTTTTAGTTTTTTGTTCTATTTTTTTTTTTTTACTTTTAAAATTGCCGCCGGTTCCACCCCCCTGTGAAGCGGATGCTCGCAAGGGACGGAACCCGGAAGACGGGGGACACAGCGGGGATCGTGGACAAGGTAAGAGACTGTAATCCCGAGTGTGGCTCGGGGTTACCGCTTATGGTACTGAAAATTAACCCCGAGCCACACTCGCGAATACTGCCATGGAGGTTAGGCGGTGCATTTAAACATTATTTTGGGCTATACGAGTCTTATACGACGAGTATAGCCCAAAACCTATGTTTTAACAGAAAAAGTAGGGGGTCGTCTTATACGCCGAGTCGTCTTACATGCCGGCAAATACGGTAAGCAGAATAAAGTTTAGCATTAAGGTTTTCTGATAGGCTGTAGGTTAAGAGCTAAGGGTTTAAGAGCCTTAAGCTTTAAGAGTGGGTTTAAGTTTTAGGTTTGTGTGAATGTATGGTGATAGAATTATGATAAAGTTTACATAAAACAAACACTTTTTTTCATTTTGGACAAAGCATAGAATGGTTAAAACCCATTTTTTTGCCATCTGTGTCCAGTTGGAGACATTTTCCTTCACAATCTTTCCTGTAAATACAACGGAAAGTTAGAGGAAATTTCTTCAAAGTAAGAGAATTTCCCCATTAGACAGATGTCATGAAAACAAGGAGTTCCATTAGAACATTTCCCTTTCATTGCTGTGCTGGTAACAACTCATATTCCCTCACTTTCAGCCCCACTGACAGTGGCCATGAAGACAAACTAGATGGGTATTCCTAGCAGGGACACAGACAGGTTCCAATCCTGCCCTACTCTATCCAAAGTTATATAAAAAGGTTTTGGGTACAGGTCAGATGTAGAGGATTCTTTAAAAACACTATCTCATTTTCTGTTCTTCTCCTTGCTAACCCAACTGTTTAGTGACTGGAGGGGACAAAAGTAGGTCCTATTTGATAACCGTTGCTACTTGGGGCTGAAATAATTGTTTTAGCACGGAAAAGTACTACTGATCTTAAGTCAGCTGAATTCTGCACTTAAATAACCTAATAAACAATTTTGTTATATGCATGTTGTTTCCAAGAGAGCACCAGTTTGCTCCTATTTATCTTATCTCCCCATCTTGTCTCCTCAGTGTGGTTTGTCAGCACTTGCTACCAGTTATGGGACCCCCACTGAGAGCGTGCCAAAACAACATTTCCTCTGCATGAATCACCAAACTGGGGACAGTGCCAGGATGCTTCCAGGGACTGTGACACACTTCCACTCAGCTAAGTGAGGAGAATCCTGTCCAAAGCTGGCCATAAACTGTTAAAATGTCATTCTCAAACTCATTAGAAATTATTAGTCAGAGCATTTGATCTTGCCGTCATTGCGGTAACTAATTTTGTTCAAAAGCCCTTTTGTCCAGACCTGCTACTAGAATGGAATCTCCGATTTATCAAACAGGTTTTTTTTTCATTACAATATGTACAAAAAATTTCCATCCTGCTCCTTCAATTTCCTCATCACTACGAATGTCAATTGGACCTCACTAACCATTTCAAAATTAAAAGGACCATTCTGAAAATGAAAATGTTTGAGTGTGAATCTACTGGTGTATGTAAGCAGAGGTTGTGGAGATACCCACATGCTGTATAATCTACTGGTGTATGTAAGCAGAGGTTGTGGAGATACCCACATGCTGTATAATCTACTGGTGTATGTAAGCAGAGGTTGTGGAGATACTCACATGCTGTATAATCTACTGGTGTATGGCTAGCTTAAGTTTACCTAATTCATAGTATCATCTTGGTAAGTTATGTGTGAAGTCTGGATGATGTGTTGCACATAAAAGGTAGATGGGCAGATCTGTGGAACTAGTGTTCATCAACTACAATGCATAACACATGTACAAAGAAATAATATGCAATAGAATACCCAAAGGTTGCCTCTGTGTTCACATTTTTTTAATTGGTGAAAGGCAAAGCTTCTGTAGCTAATGAGCCTTGTAAGTTCCGGGATAGCTATTTGTGATGAGCATTGTGAGGCTCAGGGTACAGTATGATGCCTACATGATGATGGAGCATCATACTGTGCTTTCCATATCACAGAACACAAAGGCAGCAACCTTGATTGTTTAAGTTTCAACCACCTCTAAGAGATTAATCTGGCTGACATGAAAATTCTTCACTGAAATCTGAAATCATTATGTGGGCCATGGCATCAACTTAACCTTTACTGCATTAACCACTTCAAGACCCGTTGTTTAGACCCCCTTCCTGGCCAGGCCATTTTTCAGTGTTCAGCGCTGCGGTACTTTAAGGACTTTTTTTTAAAAAATTGTTTTTTTATTCTTTTTTATGTGTAACTTTTTAAAAAAATGGGGGGGGGGGCTCACATTTTTTTTTCCTTCTTTTTTTTCACTAAACTTTATTGCTATCACATACGGGGCTAATAAAAACCCCCTATGTGATAGCAAAATATACAGTATCTATCTATGCACATATACTGAACACACAAAGATATAACTTCCGCATATCACGTTTTTACTCTAGAATAAAAGCTGAAGTATTTTATGATGAGTAAGTATGAACATTATTTTCATAAGTTTGATCTGCAATCAATGGGTTGGAAATGTAAAATGACCACCATTTTCCTAATGGGATAAAATGACCTTACCGTCCAAAAGACATAAAACATAAACCGTCATCATTTTGCTTTTAAATTTACCTGTACTGCGTCTTCTGTCACCGATAATCCATTCTGCTCCATTTTTAGTTCTGGTTCTGATGGAGCCTCTGGATAAAGGAACAAACAGAATGAAGCATGCAATATAAAGAAGACTGTAGATTACAACATATATTTGAATAAATACATATTTTACAAACCAACCTAAAGCAAACACTATGAACTGAAACGCACTCAGAAAATAAAGCCAACTTAGGTCCCTTCCACTTTCCTTTCAGGCCTGCCTGTCAGTTTTTAAGGTTGATCTGATCAGAAGCTAATATAACTCTGTGGGGAACCAGTTCTAAACGGACCTGCCACATGTTTTCTTTTATTGCTAGGTATTTTGTTCCCATTCAAATAATCTTTACAAATTCCCTATTGGTTTTGTAATCTCCAACAGTATGTTTTCCCAGTTTCCCAGGGTGCTTCTCAGTTGTTTAAACTTTACTTTCCAAATGTTCATCATTTTTGTAACCATCTTTGTCTAACAATTTATTGAATACCAGCTCAAATATTACCAGTATTCCCTTTTACCCAAATGTTCCCAGAACTGCACATTAAATAGCCGACTCGCCAACATCTTATTGCCAGTTGTTGTCTGAATATTAACAATCATTCATAATAAGGTGTACATTTCCGTTTGACGTCTTTTCAATTTATAGCGCCTTTTGAACTTCAGCCATTCAGTCATTTATGTGAGTGGGCTTGTAACAGACCCCAAAATACTACCTAAAAAGTCCAGGATTTGAGTATATATCCTTAACAGCTAAAATACTTTTTAAGGGCCTCATTTTGTTACGGTGTCCGTCCCTGCCCTACTGAACAATTTGATGATTCAATCCTTGATATGCTAAATTCAGATAATGGTCCACTTTCCCAGTCTTGGTGACAGATTGCCCTATCTGTCCTAATAATACACCAGCACCTGCCTTGCCTTCATTGTATTACTATTCTCACGGTGGCAGTCATTCCACAGCTGCCAGGGGACATACAGTATATGCTGCTGCAGCACCACCACCACCCCTGAAATAACATCCTGAAAGCAGGAAACATATTTTTTAAGCACCTTATAATTGCAAGATAAAGATATGCGTGCACACTTGTAAAACTTTGTGTCTTGTGGCTATTCCAGAAGGTATTCCAGCCGCTGAGCAGGCACAACTTAGAACCTGGAATTCTGTATGACCTTTTGGCTTCACCTCTGCTGGGTGTACTGCATGTCATTATGCTTCTATAACTGCATAAGGGGCAGGGACCATCATGGTACAGAACAGTCATGGATGGCAACATTCAGAAAAGCAGTGTGAGAGTTCTAATTCTATTACTGATATGTAGGATAAATTCACATAGTTCTGAACAGCGACACTTTTACATTATTTTGCAATGGTTGTGACAAATACATAAAGAAATACTGCCATTTCAAAGGTAAGGAAACCTTTGGTGGTAAATAAGACCAATGTCCTATTGGAGTAATATGTGTAGAGAGTGAGAAGTTTGTCCCTCCCACATTGGTGGCTGCAAGGACGCTGGTGGCCCTGAGACCACCGTCGATCTAGCAACCAACGACACTTGGCTGCACAGCATGGGTTGCTAGAAGGCCAGTGGCATCCTAGTTCCATCATTTTGGACTTGAGACATGATGAATGTTGAAACTCACAGTTTTCCCAGACAAGGACAAACAAAGTTATGGCCAATGCACCGTGCTGGCACTTTGGACATCTGACAGTCAAAGAAGTTAACAGAAAGTCCCCTATAGAGTCATAACTGCCATCTGAATTTGACCAATGATCAAGAGCAGTATCGATTATGTATCTTTTACTATAAATGCTTACGTACTAATCTTAATAAATCAGACAGACTAGAGACTAGCTATAACATACCCTTGGGGTCTGTGTGTGTTAAGATGGTCATACACTGCTTAGGTTTTCGAAAGACCTTTCGTACGAAAGAACGCTCTTCAAAGTTCTATTAGTTGATGGGGTCAAATCGACGTTCGATTTCAACCGTAGTACAGCAGTCAGCAATGACAACCTCTCCTTGTTAACACCATTAGAAGCCCTCATATATTGCATCTCAGGATGACTTTGATTATACAGATATTAGCCAAACCGTTTTAGTTTTTCGAACGTTTCAGAACTACATTGATACAGTTGATTAGCTCAGGGAAAGGTGAGAGGTTTGTGTCATGTTGTCTCTAAAACATGAAAAAAATATCTCCTTGCTTTGTGATAGAAGCCCCTTCACTGAATGCCTGGCACTGATGTCTGTCATCCATGTGAATTTATATGAATCTGTCAATGTACCGTATTTTGCGCTCCATAAGACACACTTTTTTCCCCCCAAATGGCGGGGGAAAATGTGTGTGCATCTTATGGAGCGAATCCCCAAGCGAATCGCCCCAATGCCTGGGACATGCAGTTTCGGGCTCCGGGCGAGTAGTTTTTTTGTACATTTAGCCCTGCTCCTGACAAGCAGAGCTAAATGTACAGTGGGAGCCGCTGCTCGTTTAATACAAGTGATCTAATCAGATCACTTGTATCAAATCGAGCGGTGGTGATCATGTCCGGGGCCCTCCCGCCATGGTTTTCGGGGTCCCACGCTCCTCTGGGGGACCCGTGACCACGGCATAGGAGCTCACCATAGAGCCCCTAGAGCAGACGAAGAACGTCCGTTCTTCGTCTGCTCTGTGTGATCACTGAGACCGTGGCGATGTAATCACAGCGCCACCTGTCTGAGCGGTCACTAACTACAGCTGTCAAAGAAGCCTACCCTCCCTGCGTCCTATGGTCAGGTGCGCCTTATGGAGTGCAAAATACGGGAATACATGCACGTAGTCTCAAATGTCAGTGTATGCAGTTGCAGGCACCTCCAGTATCGTGTGATGTTAATGTCTGTGGCTAGTGATGAATGATTCTGTTAATCTATGATCTGTTCCTGTTCTTGTTGTTGTACTCATGACTGTCCTTGGCTAGCTGTCTAATCAGATTCTGGTACTTGATATGCGCCTGTGTGATAATGAACTCTCTTCTATATTGTTACCTCAGCTGATTGCCAATGACAATTTTTAAAGAACCGACTCAACTCAAATGATGCTCTTGGACTTTGCAAATAGCAATGCGGGGCAGAGTATAGCTCCCTATCACAAGCCAGCAACTGGCCTATCTGTTAACTATGACTTTATTACAAACGTCCAGATTTGAGGCATTCTGTCTTCAATTTGCTGGGCAACATTGTCTCTGTATTTCTTTTCGGCAAATTCTCTGATGGCTTGCTTCACTGTGCCTGCATTTGGCTAGTTTCCTATCCTCGTTGCATTTCCAAGTATGATCTATGGTGGGTGCAAAACTGGGAGGCTGTAACTAGGAGGTACAGTGCCACGCAAACTTAACAAGAGTCAGTCTGTGCTTGAAGCTGTAGAGATTTGTTAACCTCCCTGGCGGTATGATTATGTCAGGAATGTTGTACCAAAAGCGGTACAATAGTTTGATACATAAGTGTAATCATAGCAGGTTACATTGTATTGTGTGTATTCTATGTACATTACAACTTTTCACTTTTGAATTTCCCGCCGGCTGTGACGCCCGAAAACGAAACTAAAAGTCAGATGCCGGCTTTTAGTTTCATTTTCGGGCCGCTTACAGCAGAGGACGCCGCGGGATCGCAGGGAAAGGTGAGTGTCACTTTTCTCTGCAGCCCCGAGTCTGGCTTGGGGTTACCGCTCCTAGCATTGAAAATTCAACCCGAGCCAGACTCGAGATTACCGCCAGGAAGGTTAAGGGGGAGGATGACTACTTTTTATTTGTTTTCTAGAATGTTTTTCTTTTCTTAATATCGCATAACCACAATTTTCCACAATCTGCTCCCATAGACAAAGGCTTAGGGGTCTATTTATAAACACTTGTAATATTCAGGGTGGATATGACCCATAGCCAGCCGTATCAGCAAATTTACTTTTATTCTTTTCAACAATCAAATAAAATGGCTGATTCAGCAGAATGACAAAATCAACAGGTGTTATTGTCAGCAAATACAAGATTCGGCTCAGCGCCTGTATACTAAGTCCCACCTCAGGGTTAGAGTCCCAGCCTGCTCACAGAGGGTTCCAGTATGGACACAGGTGCTCCAGCAGTGTCTCGGTGGACTGTATTCCACACCTAAACAAGGGAGGGATATATGGCCCATCCAGGACCCATTCCTGGCATCCTGTACACAGTTCACAGGGTCATTTGCCTGAAAATATGTGTGAATGTTTGCTCTGTGCGAATATATGGCAAAACGAACATTCTCTAGTTATTTTTTATTTACTAGTGGAACAAATGTTTTCATGTAATGTCACATTAGGGCCATAAGATGGAGGTAAAAGAGCATAGGAAAAAAGTATTTATTTTCTATGCTCCTTGGATTCCCACTGCTCTCTCTCGCCTGTATGGGCAGAGTGTCCTCAATCTCTTTTTCTATTTCAAAAGGGAAATATCAGGGGTCTGTATAGACCCCTGATATTTCCCCAAAGCCCCCCAACAGTAAAAAAAAAAAAAACAATAATAGGGATGCTCCAATACCGATACAAGCATCGGTATCGGCGGCGATACAGAGTATTTGCATGAGTACTCGTGCAAATACTCCATTACAAAAAACGAGTACCTGTGCCGCGTCCGCCATCTTCAAAGACCCGAAACCGCCGCACACAGGACCTCAATAGCGTCTTCAATGAAACAAGATGGCCGCGAACTCCTCCTCCAAGTCCTCAGTCATCTGCTCCATTCTGACCTCTTCTCCCGCTGATTGGCCGATTGGATGATGACAGGCTTCCTCACCAGTCAGGAGTGACTGGTGAGGAAGCCTGTCATCATACCCTTTATCTCATAATTACTTGTCAACCAGATCCGTAACCAAAATGAACCCTCTATACCAAAAAGATAAACCAGCTAACAAGAGTGGCTGGTTTAAAAAGGGTTAACAGAGGATCGGGACAAGTATTCCAATTACAAAAAGAGTTTATTAGATAAAATATCAGTTTTGGACATAAACATCTTATCACTATCTGTTTTAAAAAAAAAAAAAAGCATGACTTACAATTATAAATCTTCAGGTATGCAGATCTGTTTGTATAATGTGCTCTCATTCATATATGCTAATCAGCTGAAACCATGTGGGAAAGAAACTGATTTTTTAAGAAGGAGGTACTATGTAACTTCCTTGTTTCTCCCACTGGAGATTAATACGTGTATTTCAGATACCAGCGGACACCAAAGGATAATAATAAAGCCAGGTATGCAGAATTGGATATAGCTGTGCCACACTATACAGTGTTCTGGTCTGGAGTCTGGACATGTATGTGCTCATCTATTTTCCCCACTATGGGGATACAAGCCTTAATTAGCAATGGCATGATAAATATTAATTTCATGTTCATGTTCTTCATAATATTAAGAAACTGACCTAAAATCATGATTTTGTATTGCTTTAGAAAAAATGTGACCTGTCCCTTTAAGAAAAAGACATAGACACATAGAACTTACTGTAGACGCTCAGCTGTACTCTGCTTTCTTTTGTTACACCGTTCTTGAACTCCACACGGCATAGGAACTGCTTGTTATCTTCAACTAGTATGTTGTCAATCACCAATTTGGAATTGTTTTTTACACTAAAATGGCTTTTCAGTCCAGGTTCTTCTATGATTCCATTTGGTCCAGCAGTCAAAATTTTTTGTACATTTTCTGCACTGTTTTCAGAAGATACCTATTTGGAATCAAAATATGAATACAGGATAGTCAACAGAAACCAACTTGTGTTTTGGCTCAGCCACTCATTTAAGTGGTACGTTACCTGTGTTATGTCTGTCTCTTTTATCCAGGTCATAGTATAGCTAGTGGTAGTTACATTTAACAGGGTTTGAGCATACCCCAGAATTTATAGTCACATGGGTAACTCAGGTAACAAAAAAGTCACCATATGCGAGGCACCATGAAATGTGTCACAGCAGATGTTGATAGGACATCATGGCAAGTGTATTGGTTTGTGGAACCACCCTGTTCTAACTATATAATCCAATCCCATGGGGCAATACAATCTGGGTCATGTGTTAATCATCCAAGTTATATGGCTGACTGTGCAAATTATTGTCAAATCTCTGTGGTATAGATGTTAAAATGACATAATATTTAAAGGAGAACTACGAGATGAGTGATTTCCACTCACCTCATAGTTCTAAGCCGACCTGTGACAATGAGACTGTCATAGGTCGGCTCAGTAGATCGGGAGGTGAGCGAACACATACCGGGTTCCCTCACCTCTCGATCCTGTCACGGCTCTCTGCCGTGACAGGGGGAGGGGCTGGATTCCCCTCTCCCCGCTCCGATCTGCCAGCGCTGACTGGCGGAATGGACGGGGGAGGGGGCGGGTACAGCTGGCTCTGCCTCTAGATAGGCAGAGCCAGCTGTCACTCACGCAGCTGAGCGGATCCCGTCATCTACGTCGGGATCCGCTCCAGGTGCGGCGTCTCAGTATACCGCGAGCTGTAGCTCGCGGTATACTGAGCTTAGGGTAACTGGAGGACGCTAGTTTGTGTCCTCCCGTTACCCTAAGAAGAACTATGGGGAAAAACACTGACCCCATAGTTCTCCTTTAAGTTTCACAGTAGTTCACACCTCCCATCATATTGTAGGACAATCAGTCTGTCTTGAAATATTCCATAGTGATTGCATTAAAGTGACTGTAAGACAGTAGAGTTAACTGTGTGGCTATGAATACTGGGGTATGCTTTGGGCACGTACTACAACTTAGGAAGCCGTTTACATAAACAGCTAAACGTCTTCAAGATTACACAACAAATCCAGCTGAACATAACTAACTACTACTAGATTTACAGTGTTATAATATAGACTTGAATGACAGCTGTAATTTTAGTACCTTTATCATTAAAATGCAGGTCCCCCTCGCCCATCAAGTCCTCTACTTACCTGTCCATGATCTACGAAGTTCCCTGCTGTGGGGCCGCTGGGCACAGCACAGCCTCTTTACAGAAAGCTCCCAGCTGGTTCACACAAGCGCAGTAGATTTTTCCTGCATTACTATGGGAAGCCTGTTACCTGTTTAGCTATTCTTTGAAACATTTACTTTTAAAGGCCAATTCACCAAAGTATGATATGAGCTTTCACATATTTGTTTCTGCATGTTGTTACATAAAATGTTTTTTTAATTATTATTATATTTTAGTTGTGCTTCACTAACACTTTGATGACATCACCACCAAATTTGTTTCGTGCATAGAGCACCAATGTGCAAAAGTATGCACTTGCGAATTAGCATGAGCTAAGAGCACATATGTCATACAAATTTTGCAGCTGATTCATCAGTGAGTTTTAGGTGAGAGGAACTCCAGGAATTGTAAAAACAAACCCTTGCAGTGAGGTTACTATCGCACTGCTCGATTTGGTCTAGGGGCTAAAATAAAGAAGATGTACTTGTGACGGACCCCCGTACTCAGGATGAGTATGTCCGCCGCTGTCTTCTTCCTTGCTGAGGAGATATTGGAACCCGCTGATCTGTAGCTCCCAGTTTCCCCAGTCACTAGCCAAGGCTTGAGTGTAGGTGAAACAAACTCTGCTTTATTGAACAACTGCACAAACTTTTATACAGAAAGTGATCAGATCAGAATATAATCCCATCACATCCCCCGTCCCCTCCCTGGACATTCTGTCTTCATAACACCACAGGTGTCCACCTCCTAACGAACTCCAGACAGCCATAGCAGGAGCCTGGCCAGAATGTCATTGTTCTGAGCTCCCTCAGAGAACAATGGGAGATAACGAGGGATGGTGCTGATAGTCTTTCCCTAACCAGGTCACACAGCATAACGCACTCAAAACATAACTCAATACCAATACACATTTAACTTATAAACTCATCACCATGTCGTCACAGTACTCACCTGATCCTCAGTCTGGAGCCTATTCTCCCTCCCAGGCATCGGCAGTCCAAGGACCCATGACGTCTTCACATCTAATACAACTGTGGAGTGGAAGGGAGGGAGTTGAGCGCTGGCTGCCGCTGGACCGAGGATCGGGTGAGTATATCTTCTTTATTCCAGTCCCTAGACCAAAACGAGCAGATAGCCCTTGCAATGCAGGCGTAGCCCCACTGCATGGTTAGATTTTACAATTCTTGGAGTTCCTATTTAAGTGGTTTATTCAAGTGCAAAGGTGAGAGACCAGTCTGCTTTGTCCTGGGTGTTAAAACTTGCAGCAAAACTGAAAAAGATGGTCTATGCAGCATGGACATTTGTTATATGTTAAATACAATGTATAAATACGTTCACTTTACAAGTTATTATTATTTATTTTATTAGTTTTTTGGTCATCAGTGTTCCATATTCTATTCTATTGTATAGCAGGTTTATTTATTGTGTAATGAAGGAAATGTAAAAAAAGCAACTACAACAACATAACAATGATCGCAGAATCCACAGAATACAGGCAAGATTTTAATTAGGGATGCTCCGATACCGATACAAGCATCGCTATCGGCGGTGATACCGAGTATTTGCATGAGTACTCGTACTCGTGCAAATACTCCGATACAAAAAACAAGTACCTGTGCCTCGTCCGCCATCTTCAACGACCCGAAACCGCCGCACACAGGACCTCCATAGCGTCTTCAATGAAACAAGATGGCCTCGAACTCCTCCTCCAAGTCCTCAGTCATCTGCTCCATTCTGACCTCTTCTCCCGCTGATTGGCCGATTGGATGATTGACAGGCTTCCTCACCAGTCGGGAGTGACTGGTGAGGAAGCCTGTCATCATCCAATCGGCCAATCAGCAGGAGAAGAGGTCAGAATGGAGCAGAAGACTAGGCTGTGACACAGAGTGGCCGAAGCAGACGGAGAAGACGACAGGTTAGTACTGCAGCACCGCATGGGGCTGGGCAGAAAAATGCTGTTTAACGGCATATATTATTTTTTTAAAGACATTAAATAAAGAAATAACTATGTAGATATTGGTAACTAAGGCTTGTATCCCCCTAGTGGGGAAAATAGATGGTCACATGTCCAGACACATGTCCAGACTCTAGACCAGAACACTGTATAGTGTGGCACAGCTATATCCAATTCTGCATACCTGGCTTTATTTAAAAAACCTTTTTTAATAATAATATAAAGCCAGTTATACAGAATTGGATATAGCTGTGCCACACTATACACTGTGTTCTGGAGTCTGGACATGTGCTCTGGACATGAGGACATGTCCAGACTCCAGAACACTGTATTATTGTATAGTGTGGCACAGCTATATTCGATTGTGCCTACCTGGCTTTATATTATAAAGTTCTTATAATATAAAGCCAGGTAGGCACAATTAGATATAGCTGTGCCACACTATACAGCCTTAGTTAGCGATGGCATGATAAATGTTCATTTCATGTTCATTTCATGTTCTTCATAATATGAAGAAACTGACCTAAAATCATGATTTTGTATTGCTTTAGAAAAAATGTGACCTGTCCCTTTAAGAAAAAGTATCGGTAATTGGTATCGGTGAGTACTTGAAAAAAAGTATCGGTACTCGTACTCGGTCTTAAAAAAGTGGTATCGGAGCATCCCTAATTTGAATCAATTTATATTAGGGTAGAGTAAAACATCCAATGCACAATGGGAGTTCAGGCACTTTCAGGCTACAATTAAAAAGGAATTGATATCATAATTGGGGGGGTGTCTAAAGCTCGGAATGCATTGGCCGTGTAGAAGCAGCACACCAATGAGCTTGTCCCTCTACTCCCTCTCCTAGTCCGAGTTCTAGTTGCATTCAAAAATACATATAACTTTTAATTCTTTTATGAGTATATTACTACCTACATTGGTGTGTTTTCGTATCTGTCTGGAGTTCAGCTTTAACTCTGTTTGTTAACAAAGTTCACATATGTGTACAGGCAATTCCCGGGTTACGAACAAGATAGGGACTGTAGGTTTGTTCTTAAGTTGAATTTGTAAGTTGGAACCAGTCATTTTTTTAAGTGTAACTCCAGCCAAATTCTTTTTGTTTTCGTTTTCGTTTTGGATAGCATAGGGAAGGGTTTACCCTCTGTAACGTTTGTTTTGCTGTATGTGCCCCTGTTCAGAAGATTACACCTCACTTTCTGTCCATGTGACAATTGGATTTTGAAAATTGTGGGTTGTCGTGGAAACAAGGAGTGAATTTCCCTTCCATGGGGTAGATTTCCTTTCACTTCCTGTTGTCTTAAGGACAGGAAGTGAGATTAAATCTTTCTAATGAGGATACAGACAGCGGTAAAAACCTCACAGTGACCCGGAAGAAGAGGCGGGCACCCCTTGTCTGCATGTCTAACAAAAGCCAACTTCCTGTAATGTACTACAGTACTACGAACCAGACCCTAAAAGGCAGGCACTCCTCGTCGGCACGAGCACGGTAGCATTACAACTATCCCTGCTGTACACTAATAGCCTCTGTTTGTAAGTAGGAGTCGTATGTAAGTCGGATGTATGTAACTCGGGGACTGCCTGTATTTCAAATGTGTATTTAAATGTTTGCTTTGAGTTCAGATTTAATAAACTGCAGACTTTATTAGGCATACAGAAAGAAAACGAAAAATGACATTCAGCCATGCACTTACCATTACTATTACAATTTTATAGAAAATACAAAACTGATACTAGATAACAGACACTTACGGAAAACCAATGTACAGTGGCAGATTCATCAGGCTTCAACACTTTACATGGGAGAACCACTTTTTCACCCAGCATGACTTTCTTTTCTTCTTTGTTCACATGATGTTCATGTTGCCCCCATACCCCTACAAGAAAAATGCAGGCAAAATTAACTAACTGGAGGTTAAGATGGGCAAAAATGAAATGCTAGGCATAGAGAGGTAGACGTCTCATAGGGTAGTTAAGACATCTGTCTGTCCTCAAACCTACTGTAGAAGCATTGGTAGAGTTGTAGCAAACTTCATAATGGCTTGTGGTAACAGTGAATGAATGAATCAATACTTTAATATTTTTTTTGATTAGAAATACAACATATAAAACTGAACATGTTTGTAATATATATTTAGAGGGTTATTCACAAAAGGGTGAAGGGTTTGGAGAAGGCAGGAAAAGTGAACAATCTAGAACAGTGGTCTCAAACCTCAGGGCCCTCCAGCTGTGGTGAAACTACAAATCCCATGATGCATCTCTCTTCAGGAGTCATGTCTGTGGCTGTGAGAATCTCGCAATGCCTCATGGGATTTGTAGTTCCACCACAGCTGGAGGGTCGGAGGTTTGAGACCCTTGATCTAGAACAACATAGCTGATTAGGAGAAATGATCCAATTCAGCTCACTTTCCAGTTCAGCTATGTAGTCCTAGATTGTTCACTTCTCCTGCCTTCTCCAAACTCTTCACCCTTCTGTGATTAACCCTGTTAGTGCTTACATCATCTTTGTTGGCTAATAGAGTTATTATTAATATTATACAAGAATTATATAGCGCCAACAGTTTGTGCAGCACTTTACAATATAAGGAGGACATTACAGTTGCAATACAAGTCAAGACAAGATGGTAAGGAGGGCCTTCCTGCATTCAAATCTCCATACTGCCCATTTCTTCTAGACAGTCTTCATCCAAGTCCAGCTCATAGTGACATCATTTCTATGACCCTCCATACTACTAATATAAAACAGATCTAACCCTGGCTGGATGTCCTGCACCAGCAATGACTGTCTAAGCACAGTTAGTGAGCTATTTATACACAAGCGTATCAAGTAGCATGTATTTCAAAATCCTTTTTACTTTTATTAGTGGGGGACAAATTATTATGGAATTTAGGAGCCAGTCCTTCTCTTTCAGGAACCAGCAGGTTTTTTTAGGAACCAGCTCCATTGACAGGTAGAGAAAAACTCAAAATTTAGGAGCCAGCTGTAATTTTTACGAAACATTGGCTACCTGGCTTCTAGGATTTGTCCAGCCCTGCATTAGTGTTATATGTGAAGATTGTTAAACTGTCCCCATAACTGTACATCATTAAAAAACTATTTCAATGTATTTGTAATTGTCTTTTTAAAGTGTATGAAGGACTGGTAAGCTGAAATATATTAAATTTTTTTGAACCATCTGATGTGATAGTGAGGTCAGTGATGCATGCTCTCTCTCTTTTACTGCTGAGTATAAATTTCAGCATGCAATATTCAGCTGTATAAACAATAGGCTTTTTACAACAGTCTCTACAACAAAGGAGATACTGGAAAAAATGTGAAAAGGAGTCTAAACCACTAATTTGAAATACAACTATATGCCTCTGCATGACAGACTAAACAAGAACAGAATCCAATTATTATGTGATGTCCAAGCCTCATAAACTAAAACAAAAGTCCTTCTCTTTCCCTGACTTTAGCCACGTTCTCCTTCGTGTCTCACACACTCCCCCTCCCAGACACTGCAGTTCACACTAGGAGGGTTTCAGCAAAAGAAGCAATGCTGTCAATCCAGAAAGCAGTGGGCTGGACTGGATATGGCCATGTGCTGATTGACAAGCAACAGACTTGTAAATCAGTAGTTACAATACTGAAAGCCACAACCCCTGCAACTTCTCCTCATCCCACTGTAATGTAAGCTTGCATGAGAGTGTCAACTCTGCTCTGAATTAAGTAGTAGTGCAGAATCACAGGACGTTGCATTAGGTGGGCTTCCCTGGTATAATCAACAGGTATGTGTTGGACATTGCAGGGGGACTAAGAAAACTGTAGGTGCAGATATATCTATAATTTATATTTTTTAATGGGAGGCCATAGTTCTTCTTAAAAGGAGAACTATGGGGTCAGGGCTTTTCTCCATAGTTCTCCTAAGGGTAACGGGAGGACCCAAACTAGCTTCCTCCCGTCACCCTAAGCCCATATACCGCGAGTTGAGACACAGCAGCCGGGACGGATCCCGACATTACTATCGAGATCCACCCAGCTGCGGGATTGACAGCCGGCTCTGCCCGCCACCTACCCCGTCTGTTCCGCCAGTCAGAGCTGGAGGATCGGACAGGGGAGGGGGGAAATCCCTGCAGGGAGACGTGAGTGACAGTCACGGCTCTCTGCAGGGATAGATCGAGAAGTGAGCGAGCGACGCTATGGGGTCTATTCACGAAGCTGCCGAGGGCAGCCGAGTGAATGACCGATCTGAAGTGAAGTGAGCCGAACACTGTTCGGCTATTCACTTCAGGCTGGTACGGCTAATTTCAGCCGTACATCGGCTGAAATCAGCCGTACATCGGCTTGCTTCGTGTGGCTTCGGGTCGGCCGAACATGCTCAGCATGTTCGG
>NW_017307557.1:286353-295639 GCF_000935625.1 Nanorana parkeri
GACAGCTAGCTCCGCCCAATAGCTTCCTATTGTCGGGCGGCTCTGCTGCTGTAAAAAAAAAAAAAACTCTCCCGGGGGCTCTGGGGGTCTCCCGCTCCCGGCCGCAAAGGAGAGAAACACCGCTGTGTCTTTTTTTTCTTTATTCTAACACGCGATGTCAGAATAGAACAAAAAAATAAATGTTTCAATTGAAAAGCATTGGGACATTACTATTGGCTATTTCAATAGCACAGTAAGATCACAGCTGGCTCCGCCCAGCTGTCAGAAGCAAGCTTGTCGGCCGGCCAGCTTCGGCTTTCAGCACGGCTCAGCCGAGCCCATGCATATGCGGGAGCTGTACGGGCTATTGTGAATAGCTTGTACAGCACCCCTTCGGTTCTACTGAACCGAAGGGGTCCTGGGGCCGAAGCTAGCCGAAGTTACGGCCAGATCCTTCGGCAGCTTTGTGAATAGACCCCTATGTGTTCGCTCACTTCCCGATCTATTGAGCCGACCTGTGACAGTTTCATTGTCACAGGTTGGCTAGAACTATGAGGCTGAGTGATTTTCACTCGCCTCATAATACTCCTTTAAGGAATAAAAAAAGTACATGCCCAAAAGCGAAAAGCACTTCATTTTGATAGAGACAGTTTTAAATGCCGAAGGCTGCCTCCAACACAGAGACAGAGAGGAAATGTTTTCACAGAACACAAATGGGAAATGTTTCAAACCAATTTTATGGAAACACATAAGGGACTAAAAGCAAAACTTGAGTGGATTTTTACAAGAGTTAAAATGCAATAAATAATAAAGAAAAAACATTTAAAATATACAAAGCTGATACAGAATTTAAAGTTGAAGTCTGGGAAAAAACAAAGCCAGACTTTTAGCGTTCTTAGCAACCTGGGACGCCGTGGACGTCCTCTACTGCCCCCCCCCCCCACCTGCCAGCTCCCCAATGAGATGCCGCCTGTGCGACCACCTCAGGCTGCTTCATTATAAGGACTGCCCTTGGACCAACTATTACTGTATTTAGCATAGACGTACTAATTGCCAACATCTACAGCAGCCCTGCGGAGATCAAATATGGATGGTTACATTGAGCCAAGCTGGACCAAAGTAAATTAATAGCCAGTTACATTCTGTACATTTAGGAATGCATCCAGCTTTTACTTAAAACAATCAACTGAGATGGCTAGAACTTCCTGTGGAAGCCTATTCCACATTTTCACAGCTCTTGTTGTGAAGAAGCCTTTCCATATATGGAAAGAGTTCCTGCTTGTCCTGTGCAAAGACTGTGAGGTGAACAAAATTATATGGACCATTTATCTGTTCATACATGGTAATCATAAACCCCTTACATGCCTCTTCTCAAGGGAGAATAAATTCAGCTAATCTTTCCTTATAGCTGAGGCCCTCCATGCCTCTTATCAGTTTAATTACCCATCTTTGCTCTCTCTCCAGTTCCTCAACATCATTTTTGTGAACTGCTACCTAAAACTGAACTGCATATTCCACATGAGGTCATGCTAATGATTTGTACAGCGGCAAGATGATGCCTCTATCTCTCTGTAGAGTCCATGAGATTTCGCTACTAAAGGAGTACAGACTGTTTTCACTTTGCAAGGGATTTTCCCTTAGCTTAGTCAAAAAGGTGAAGCTCTGCTGACCAAAATCATCCATTTGTGCAAAAATCATTTTTTTTACAGGGTTATTCACAAAAGGGTGAAGAGTTTGGAGAAGGCAGGAGAAGTGAACAATCTAGGACAACATAGCTGAACTGGAAAGTGAGCTGAACTGGAGAATTTTTCCAAATCAGCTATGTTGTCCTAGATTGTTCACTTCTCCTGCCTTCTCCAAACTCTTCACCCTTTTGGGAATAACCCTGTTAATGTATTTGGACGTGATTGGGTATTCTTTGCAAAGTGAATATTTATAACTTTCACTAAGCTAAGTAAACTAAGTAAAAATTCACTTTGCAAAGTGAACATGATATACTCCTTTAGTAAATCAACCCCTATACCTCTTTTAATATACAATAAATATTTTGCTTGTTTTGGAAACTGCAGCTTGGCATTGCATGCTATTATTAAGTCTATGATCCACCACAACACCCAGATCCTTCTCGATTATTGACTTCCCCAGTTGTACTCCCCCTAGAGTATATGACACATGCATGGTTTTAGTCCTCAAGTGCATAACTTTACATTTATAAACATTAAAACTCATTTTCTACATAGCTGCCCAATCGAACAGTACATTTGTCTGTTTGTAAATTGAAGACATTTTGTAAGGACTTTATTCCACTGTATAGCTTGGTGTCATCTGCAAACACAGAAATTGAACTTTTAGGTTAAAGAGTAAGTGGTCCTCTCATTTCAGACTGTTGTATTGACAAGATATCAGGGAGTATGGAATAAAACAATACACAATAGTGGGCTGCTCAGTCACTCCTTTTACATAACCTTAGTTAATACAACTTTAACTTTTAATATAAAAATCAATATGTAGTGGGAGCACCTCACACATCCTATAGCGGTTTGCCTGGGCCATATTTAAAGTGGACCATCACATTTAAATGCTACTGCTTCTCCTCTTTCCCGCCGCTTCCTATAACATAATCGCATTTGATTACTGGAGGGGGGGGGGACCTTTTTTTGTAGGTACTTGCTGCAACGTCCTCCATGTTGGCCTAGGCAAGGATAGAGTTGCCATTGACCCACCTAGGGCTGCAACAACTAATCGACATAATCGATTACTGAAAAAGTTGTCAACTTTTTCAATAATCGATTAATCGGCTTCCGATCAGTTGGCCCTGACCACCCCATACTCCCCATTCGCCACCATCTCG
Source organism: Nanorana parkeri (assembly GCF_000935625.1). NCBI lineage: Eukaryota > Metazoa > Chordata > Amphibia > Anura > Dicroglossidae > Nanorana > Nanorana parkeri. Next base: position 289,184 of record NW_017307557.1, read on the forward strand.
GGGGATCACATCCCAGTAGGCTTGTCTGCCTGAAGTCCTGATCTCATGCATGCACAGTAGGGGGTTAGCTGTAATGTACCAGAAAGTGACAGCCGGCTCCCAAAAGCAAAATGGCAGCACGGAAGATCAGAAGACCTGGGAAGATTGGGGTGCAAGGCAGACAGCACTTCATGGCCTGGTAAGAATTTTGGTAACAGTATTTGTTGCTGCTTACTTTAATTCTTCCCTGCGCTGGGGGAAGTTCCTCTCTAACTGGTTTCCTCCTTAGCATCTAGTCATCAGGAAGGAGCCTTCTCTATTGCTAAAATCATAGAGGAGATGCTTTTGCCATACATGGGAAGTCGCTTTGACCTCAGCCTGCTGTGTAAGCAGACGGGAACTTGATAAGTTGTAGATAAGATTGAATTGGTTTCTTTCAGCACATACAAAGCTGCACTGTGTTGATTGAAGGAAATGTGATTCACACACCCCAACAAGCAAGTCCATAGCCTCCATGGGTTAGATAAATACTGTTTAAATGTGGCAAATACTGGATATTCACTGTAAGGACCAATATGATCTTTAAAGGACTGTTATAGTGAAAAATATTCTGGTAACTGTATTGGGTTGATACCTATAATGATAGTATTCCTTTTATTTAATTTGCAACTGCCTACTGACAATGGGTTGTTCCCTCTGCTATTTGTCCACTGAGAAAATATCTGTGAATGGTGAAGATGTGGATGAACATCACAATCTCACCTCCTCCAACCACAGAACGCCTTGCATGTTGTGAAAAAATACAAGACGTTTTATCAACAGACGAGCTGTAGAGTGAGAACCGGCTATCATCTGTGAACTCTAGTTGGAAGTGTAAGTTTCAGAACTGGACAGTCTCAGCGCCGGACATGTGTGTCAACACACATGTTGTGTAAGAGAATTAGCACGTTGTCACCACTGATCCTCCTTACTGCTCCTCATAGCTCACCATGCCTTGCTTCAGCTACGACATTTTGAATAAAGGAAGTGACGCATGAAGCTTTCCTCAATCCCCTCTTCAGGCTTGAAGATCCAGGCAGCCCTTATAATCATGCCACAGGGGCAAAGCAGTGGATTGTGTGTAGGGATGCACCGATACCGTTTTTTCAGTATTGAGTGCGAATAACTCAATATACAGATTACCGATGCCGGAAGTCCCGTTAAGGAAGCCGGGCGGCGTGTAACGACTCACCGCCAGGCTTCTGGATTAGTCGGGAAGCTGTCTCTATGTTCCCTCGTTACCAGGTGACAAGGGAGCCAGCTTTCTGACCAATCAGGAAGCCAGGGGTCGAGTCATTACCCACTTCCTGGCTTCCTGATTGGCCGGGAAGCCAGCTTAATGCTCCCTGCTGACGAGGGAGCATGGAGCCGGCTTCCCGGCCAATCAGGAAGCCGGGCAGAGTTTAAAGATCTGGTATTGGAATAAGCATCGGGAACATTTGGGTGAGTACGAGTACTCGCCCAAAAACTCAATATCGGCACTGATACTGATACTAGTATCGGTGCATCCCTAATTGTGTGCCTCAAAAAGAAAAAACACAAGCATGCTTTTACAGGCAAAGGGAAAGTATATGAGGCTCAAAAAAGTACAGAATGTAGAGTGACTTATAATAGTAAAAGGTTACAGTTATCAGAACTAGACAGCTGCCCAGATCAGTCACATCTCCGCTCCCTCCTCCAATCACAGAATGCTTTGTATTCTTTAAAAAAAAATACAAGGCATTATGTGAAAAGGCAAATAGTGAGGCGGAGCGGGTGATGTGACCAGAGCACTTTTCTGCTCGAGTCGCATATCTTTCTCCCTTGAAGCTCAGAGCAATGTGTAGGAGACAGCATGCTGCAAGGTAAGATTTTGTGGCATGTAAATTATCATTTTTTCCTGGAGATTGGCTTTAAAACAGTAACAACATACATACATGGAGAAGGAATGATAATGGCCCCACAAAGGGATATCTAAAATGTGAAATATAAAAACACAGGGAGATCAGGATGCAGTATATTCTAGAGAAACGACCCTTTCATGGATAGGTGCAATAAACCATTTTTAATCTAAGCCCTTATTCACTAATCCCTGACTTTTGTATCTGCTACATTGGTTAACCTCACGCTGTTTCTTGCAGAAACCCTCATTTTTCCCTGTGTACAATCCTAGATAGTCAAACATACTACCCTCTCAAACGTCAGTCTGCTTACTCTCATCTTTCGCTCTTATTCATTCTGTTCTCCCTCCTCCCTTCCCCTCTTGTATAAAACAAGTCCTGTATTCAGCAATAGCTCCTCTCAGAATCCTTCCAGCAGCTGGACTGCTTTACAACAAGATGTATTTTAATTCATACAACAGAGCTTTCACTAGTAAATCAGAATCTTGTTGGTTTTTTTTTCATGAATGCCCCAAAAAGTTCACAGTGAAAGGGTAGAGTCCAAGTTAAACCGCTGAAATGTATATTGAATCTAGACGCATATAAGAGGCAAGAGCAAGACGTGTGCTTGGAGAAATGACTGAGAATGTAAAAGCAGTAACCACAGAGCTACCTACAGTTCTAACAAACATGTTTATTTATTCTATGCTGGATGAGAGTTCACTAATGTAATGAGTAGGAAATAATGGAATGTGAGAGGGATCATTATTTTGTTGGGTGTTTGTAATATTGGGTGTCCTTCCATTGTCTGTATTCCATTGGGTGTCCTTCCAGAGATACACCTCTACCGCAAGAACAAAACCTGGGGCTCATGTACCAGGGTGTCACCTTTGCATTTTAAAGAAGCTATTCAAGCACAGATCCTGCTTGAACAGCGTCTTCCTCGGCTTCTCCTGTTCTCTCTCCTGGCTATTGCACCCACCCACTGCTGCTGTCAATCAGCAGGGGAGGACCTGATGCAGAATTTCAGGTGCACCTCTGCTGATTGACAGCAGCAGAGGGCAGGTACAATAGCCAGCCTGCTATTGGCTATTGCAAATTGAAATAGCCAATAGCAATCTAACTATGCATTTCCGTGCTGTCTGTTTTTGTTTTTTGTTTTTTTTTGGGGGGGGGGGGGGGTTACTCTGACGGCAGTCAGCGGCCCCGAAATCAGAATAATGTAAAATAAAACACAGACAGCAGGGACAGGTTTACTCTGCTAGATATAAACCTTTCCGGGATAAAATGTTTCTCTTCCGGGAGATTCCGGGAAACGTCCGGGAGAGTTGAGATGTCTGCTATCACAACACTGATAATGGAAAAATGGCCTGGTAGTAATAAAGGGGGTGCAGCATACTTTAAGAAGGTGACCAACCAGCTTTTGTATACAAAAAAGGTACCTAGCTAAATTTACAGTAAACACAGTCACTGTTTCCAGTCTGCATTGTTAGTAGAAAATGAACTTACTTTAAAGGTTTCCTTGAGAATTCACACTTTAGATTAAGATTTAGAATAATAGGAAACGTATTGCAAATCCTAGTATTATTCTACGTAAAAAAAGTACTTCCGTCTTGCGATGAATAGAAAACCTCTGCCCCCAAGCTACCTAGTGGAAGTTATAATCATATGGCCTCTGGCTGCCAAGAACATTATGCATATTTCATGCCAGCAGAGACAGCAGAAAGTCTACCTTTTTTCAAACAAACCGTGTCTGGGAGACTTGCAGTGAGATAAGAGGACTAGAGTAAAAAGAACATTAAAAATATTTATATTAATTGTGTTGCTTCCATCTATATTCCCTAAGGAAGACCAGATACGGAAACTTTAACTCCTATCCATGTGAATTCAGAATTTAAAGTCTAATAAAAGCTGCAGAGAAACCTTGATTTGCTCTTCCCATGCGTTACCAAAGCCACCCGATAACATATTTTCTTCTGATCAGAGGGTGGGTATAAAATGCTAAGTCACATCATAAACAGAGTGTAGTGACCAACATAACAGAGATCATCGGGGTTAACTGTCATACACAGATAGGCAGTTACAATAGCCCGTTCTGGCAGAAAAAGCAAATGGGGAATATTGGTGAACGTCTGACAGATATAAAGTGAAATATCATTGCAAAGGCTAACATGAAGGCAACACCACAAATTAAACCATGAGATTATGGACCACTTATCTAAATAATAGTTAACAGCACTTAATATTCTTATTACATGAGAAGATTGTCAGGTGCATTAAAAATATAAAAGATTTATTGGGGAGAAACTTGTCTGCATGTATCTGCAATGATTAGAAGAACATACAGTTCTTCCAGAGGTTTCCTTTGGATAAATGGTCTGTCTTCTCAAAAAACTACAGTGTGTCCTTCACAGCTGACTTTACAAAGACATTTCATGTTAGATGTGTGTGGCACTCCTTTGAACACCAACTTTTCTTGTGTTGAACTGGATGTATTTTTGGATAGACTGACCCAGCTGCTCGACTTGTTTACAATGACAGAAGAGCACAACTAAAGCTCCTACTAGGCTGTTCTTTATAAGGAACCCTTCAGGTAAAACTGAGGCTATATTTCTTTAATCTTAGATAGAGTAAGGGAGGGTTATTACCTCTGTCTGTTTATTTGCCAACTGTTGCCCATTGGGGGGAGTTCCCCTTACTTTCTGTCCCTTGGCCACAACAGGAAGGTGTCTCCAAAGTGAGGGAAATCCTCTCCTAGACAGCTGTCACCAGAACCTGTGTTCCCACTGGAAGATTTGGAAGATTCCCCATCTATTCCTGTTCTGATTACAACCCAAAAATTGGGTTTCTCTTTCAGTTTCACTCTCAGTAATAACGGTCACTAGGACAAACAGAGAGGGTGAATCTCTTTAACAGGTTGACAGACGCCAATGAAACCCTAACAGGTGTTTTAATACCTCTCCACTCTATCCAAAGCAAGAAAAAAAAGGTTTGGCTGCTGTTGCACTTTCAGTCAACTTTGGTCTGCAACTTCCTTAAAGAGTGACATCACTGTAAGAATTTGAGGTACATCCTTAAGGTAGGTGTGGCGCAGGAGGATGAAAAATCAGGTTTACAGATGCAAAGTAAGAGGAGAGACAAAATCTGAGGTCTGTGTTCAGGTTAGGTGTTGGGGAGGAAAGATTCAAGTTTTAAGGGCTCATTTTAGGGGTTAAGTGTTGAGGGCTCATTTGAAGATATAAGTACTAAAGTGATATTAAAGCCAATTTTTTTTCATTTCTCCTTTAAGGAGACCCTCCTTTGCTGGAGGCAGTTGTTTTTTTTTTTTAAAAGTACTTCTTTCCTTGTTTTCTAGTGTGTCCCCGCCATGCTCTTCACTCCCGCACCCTGCACGGGTGCCACCATCGTGCCAATGGAGGCACCCGTGCGCACTCGTCCCTGCTGCGGCTGTGTGCGTCCATAGACACACACAGCCCTGTGGCAGGCCACGCCCCTTCCTTCTTTGATTGATGGCAGAAGCAGCCTATGGCTCCTCTGCCATCAGTATCCTCCCCCGCAACCCGGAAGTTTGCTTCGGGACCGCCGGCAGGGACGAGCGCAGCTGAGAGGTAAGTGTGGGGGCTGTTTTTACCCTAATGCAGATAATGCATTAAGGTAAAAAACACTCAGACCTAAATACTACTTTAAGGGCTCATTTTAAAAGTTCTGTTTTAGGGTTTGTTTTGAGCGTTAAGTTTTGAGGGCTAATTTTTTAGGTTAATCGTTGAGGGCTCATTTTATAGGTTAAGTTTTGAGGGCTCATTTTATAGATTAAGTGTTGAGGGCTTGTTTTAAGCGTTATGTTTTGAGGGCTCATTCTAAGAGCTAAGTGTTGAGAGATACACTTTAAGAGTTAAGTCTTTAGATCTCATTTTAAGGGTTAAGTGTTGAGGGCTAATTTTAAGGGTTAAGTGTTGGGGCTCATTTTTAGAGCTAAGTGTTAAAGGTTTCAGAGGATGGTTAAGTGTCAAGTTGCCAGGCAGAGAGGGTAAAGACTTTGAGGAGGTGCTTTAGGATAGGGGAACAATTATTACTTTTTTAAAATGCTGATCAGCTACTGTACTATATCCATATTAGTTCTTAGTGCCAGAATACTTGTGCTGAAAATGACCACCACCAGATTTCTGGCATTATTCCCATTTCCATTATGGAGTTGTAAAATGAGTTTCCAAGCACTGGACAACCCGCTTCAGGCCAGCTATGGAAAAAACTTGAAGAAGCATTTTGTCATGTCTTTATCAGAACAGCTAGAGTTTGTGATGAGCATGCATTGTAGTTAATTGTGTAAAAACTTTATAAGTATTGCTTTTTTTTTTTAGATTAGTTTTTAAAGAGTACAAATAAAAAAATAAAAATGAAAGTACACCATTGTGAGATACACAAATGTCAAAGGATAAGTACACTTTTAAGTAGAAGCATACTTACCTTTTAATTGTGCCAGCAGATTCCGGTATTTTTTAGAAACACTCATGGCCTCTTTAGGAGAGGGTCTTATAGGTTCCTGTGGGAAGCCACTGTGTAGATGCACTGAAAATAAAAT
>NW_017307557.1:295683-305433 GCF_000935625.1 Nanorana parkeri
ATATTGATGAGTTTCACAATTTAGAGGATGAGACTGAAAACATAAAAAAAACTACAAATAACTTTTTTTTCTGCTGCTAAATGTCCTCAGTCTGATGGCCAGCATCATTCAACCCCCTTTCTCCTAGCCAAGGTCATTCTGGACCCACCCCAGCCAGTGACTGGACAGTAAAATGAGAAGCAGCATAGTGATGAGCTCATCTCTCTTCTCCTTCTAGTAGCATGCTTCTTGTCAACAGATGAATTGACTGGCTCCTTGGGCTGTTACTTCATTGCTTACTCCAGTTCTGCCACACAGAGACTAAATTAGGATGATACCAGGTCAAATGCAACTACTTACATTGCCTGCATTAAAAAAAAAAAATTTGATGGTGAATTAATGATTACAGAGCTGCAATAATTTGTTTCTCTTATACAGTATGTGCCTAGAGTTCAGCTTTAGGTGACTGTTATGGGTCAGATGTGTATTATCGGATTAAAGTTATTGTTTATGATCAGGATTTCGTAAAGCGTCAGTCAGCAGCAGTACATTTGAGTATGCACAGCATCTCTGTTATGAAGAGATTGCAGAGCTGGAATCTGAATGATTATATATAGTATGGTTGCCAGGAAGACAGAAGAAACAATGTAGTGTCTGAGCTAGTCCTGGTAAATCATAGGGGGGTCTGCAAAATATCAATATGGAGCAGTTAATAGAATGTGAAACAGAGCCATGTTCTACAAACCTCTAAATAGACTACTAAACTAATTATCTGCAATTGGCAGAGATTTAGGAGAACACTTCCCAGCACAGGAAATGTATGGTAAAATCACATGGCATTAAAAGGTCAGAATTACATAAAAATACACAATGGCAAGCATAACATACATGGGAGAATGCTTTATGTTTGTATACATTAAGGGATGATGTGGTGCATAGGGGCCCCTTCATTGCTCTGTTCTAAATTGACACGCTGTGTTTAAAGCGGCGCACCTGTAGCTTTTTCAGCAATGCAGAACACTACAGCCCGCAGTATGTTCACTGGGATGTGCTGGAGAGAACCAGCATTGCCTGCTTCTGTACTGTACTCCAGGAATGATCTTTTATAGATACTGACATTGGTCCAGCTTGGCTCACTCTAAGTATCCAATATGATCTCCGGTGGGCCACTTAGGATGCTGAAATTCATTATAGTAGTCAGCACTACATACAGTGATAGTCTCTGCCAATGGCTTCCCCGCTGCACACTGAGCACAAAGGTTGTATGCTGGGCACCACATCCATTTGGAGAACACCTATTTTTTTTTATGAATACAAGGCATTCTCTGATGTGATGAGGTGGAGATCAGGATATCATCCATCCCTCCCTTCTACCTCATCCAATCAGAGAATGCCTTGTATCAGTGTGCAGAAGGGAACCAAATGTCACTGTATGTAACACTGACTAATGAAGTTATTTTCAGTATCCCCAGTGACCCCCCGGATATCAGATATGGATACTTACATTGAGCCTTGCTGAATTTTTGTACGTATCCATAAAAGATTATTCCTGCAGTTCAGGTTTAACAAACAAAGTTTTGGGATACCTGTGAAAGAGGGCTCCTGATGTGAAAGTAGGGACTCTGATGTGAAGCGGCTTTTGATGTGAAAGTGGAAACTCCGCAGTGAAGGGGGACTTCTGATATGATAGGGGGGTCTTTGATGTAAAGAGCGCTTCTGATGTGAAAGGTGGGGACTCTGATGTTAGGGGGGCATTTGATGTGAAAGGGGGGAAGACTCTGATGTGAACGGGGCATCTGATTTTGAAATGTGGGGACTCTGACGTGAAGGGGACATCTGATATGAAAAGTGAGGACTCTGGTGTGAAGGGGGCATCTGATGTGAAAGGGGGGATTCTGATGTGAACGGGGCATCTGATTTTGAAAGGTGGGGACTCTGATGTCAAGGGAACATCTGATATGAAAGGTGGGGACTCTTGAGTGAAGGGGGCCTCTGATGTGAAAGGAGCTCCTGATGTGAAAAATGGTGACTCTGATGTGAAAGGGGCTCCTGATGTGAAAGTTGGTGACTCTGATGTGAAGGGGGCTCCTGATGTGAAAGTTGGTGACTCTGATGTGAAGGGGGCTCCTGATGTGAAAGTTGGTGACTCTGATGTGAAGGGGGCTCCTGATGTGAAAGTTGGTGACTCTGATGTGAAGGGGGCTTCTGATGTGAAAGGGGTGGACTCTGATGTGAAGGAGGAACCCCCCCCCCCCCCCGCCTTTCTTAATATCTATACCAGACCCCTAAGTGGGATAATCATATGGGTTTGGTATTGCTTTTGGGGATCCCTCCTTTTTTTTTTACATTTGTATATTGACATTATTTACATTTCAGACTGGGGTGCCGCAATAAAACTGTTGAGGAACGCTGCTCTAAACAAAGAGTTGAGAAGGAATAATAAAACACAACTAATGTGTAGAACTGCAAAGCAATAAGCAGTTCCTACAGAAAAACATGAGAAAGCATGGCTGCCCCAAATGACACTAAATACATACAAAGAACGCTTTAAACATGAGAAAGCACTGTGATGATGATTTGCATCAGGCTGATCTATTTCACACATTATGCTAGGAACACTCACATTGACTTTTAGTAAACAATAAAATTACACTACAATCACCTCCAGGAACTGTTGATGTTTGATAGGAATGGGATGACTCATAATGTTTGGACCATGTCCTTCTCTTCCTTTTAGTATGCACACATCAGTCCACAGACCACAAAATGCATTTCTAGTCTTCTGAAATATTGGACTGTTATCTCTCGAATTACTCAAGATCAATAACGGGAAAGTATTACATGGAAGTATGACAATTTTTAATGCAGAGGCAACCCCTAGTGAATTAAATCTACCATGAGTACTATCCTTGTCGCACTCCTTACCGATATGTCCCTTGTAGTGGGGGGTGCTCGCAGTGACTGCGGATGGCGCCGCGAATGTCAGCAAAATTGTAGAAATGTCACCAGCACACCAGTCCTTTTAAGATAGCAAAAGCTTCATTTGTTAAAGTTTTTTGTCATATGACCAACAAGAGCTTTCGGGACCGCACAGGGTCCCTTCATCAGGCTTTAGCATTGAGGTCACAATGCTAAAGCGGAAGCCTAATGAAGGGACCCTGTGCGGTCCCGAAAGCTCTTGTTGGTCATATGACAAAAAACTTTAACAAATGAAGCTTTTGCTATCTTAAAAGGACTGGTGTGCTGATGACATTTCTACATTTTTAAATCTACCATGGGCCCTGGACTGTACTCTGCCCACACATTACTTGGGTCACTTACTGAAACAACTGTACCCCTGTACCCTTAAAGCTGCACTACAGACAAATGGCTAAATACACAGATACAATACAAACAAGAAAGCTATTTACCTACTAAACGATTTGTATTTCTGCCCATCCAATTCTATTTCTGCCCATCCAATTCTATGTTGTAGACATACATCCAATGTATGTCTACAACATACATATAGAAAATCCCTTTATTATATAACAAAATCACTTTCAAGCCAACAATCATTTCCTGTCAGCCATGTTCATTAATGCTTACATTTTCCTCTTTCCTCTGTGTTACTATCATTTAACTAATGCATATGTTGAATTAATCATGAAAGTGTTGTCTGTTTAGTCTTCATGGCATCTGTCACTATAGGTTGTCAAGTATGAAACCACCAAGTTGATCAACAAAGCCGGTATAGAAAACAAAATCCTTTATTATAATCTGTTTAAAAACAATGTCAAGCAGCTTACCAAAAAAACACGCTCCTCTAGATGACGCGTTTCAGCCATTTGTGTCTTTATCAAATCATGGAAAGTGATAGAGACCCGAGTGGTGGAGACGTCATCTAAAGCAGCCTTTCTCAACCAATGTGCCATGGCTGCACTTGAAGGGGGAAGACAATGGAAACTTTAAAAGAAGGAAAGGACTCCGATATGAGAGGGTGGCTCTGCTGTAAAGGGGGGCTCTCATGTGAAAGGTGGATTCTGATGAGAATTGGAATCCTGATGTGAAGGAGGAGGGGGCTCTGATGTGAGGGGGGATCCTAGTGTGAGAGCGAGGACTCTGATGTGAAAGGAAGGGGCTCCTGATGTAAAGGGGGCTCATGATGTAAAGGTGGGTTCTCAAGTGAAAGGTGGACTCTGATGGAAAGAGGACTCCTGATGTGAAGGAGGAGGGGGCTCTGATGAAAGGAAGGGGCTCGTGATGTAAAGGGGGATTCTGATATGAATGAGGGGGCTCCTGATTTGACTCTGACAGTAAGGGGGAGTCTGATGGCAAAGGGAAACCTTTTTTTTTTGTGTCTTTGCGTGTGTTCCCCTCCTATCTGGGATAAAAGTCTGGTATGGATTTTTACAGTTTGGACTGGGGTGCCTCGAGGGTGGGTGCCTGCTTGGACTGAATAAAGGTTAAGAAAAGCTGATCTAGAGGAGCTTGTTAATTGTACCCGCCTTGCATTTTCTCTAAATGGATTATAATAAAATATTTTGTATTCCAGCCATGCTAATGAACTTGTGATTTTGAACCTTACAACGTGGAAGAGCACACTGGATCTATATCCAATGAGAGCATATGGAGGACAACCTGGTTCGGACATTTATCTGTCACCCTAGTGGGGTCTGACTCTGAAAACACATATTACAATGGAGACTTGTTTTCAAATACAGAGCCCGGAGGATTGGAAGGACACAACATACAGTAAATATAGGTAACAAGGTCTGATCAGCACCCTAGACAGAGCATGCAAGATTTCCTATTAGTGCTGGTTCACACCTGACCGTTTTGTAGTGCGTCCTACGCTCGAAAATCATCTAAATCTCCCTAAAACCTCCAGTATACTTCAGTTTGTGCCAGCTAGCTGATTAATAGACTCAATTATATCTTTAGGGAACTTCAGACATTTCTGTTAGAATGTCCAACTCTGCTTAAAGGATAATTAACCCAAGACCAAAAATGTTATATGTTGCAGCCTCGCAGTCCTTACATGTGGTGGCTGCATTAGGTTTTTATTTTTCATGCTAGAAGCATTTTTAGCAAGTGCAGAAAATACATGTTGATCCTGCCAGAAATGCAGAATTCTTGTCACTTCCTTTGAGATGAACTGAAAGCAAACACAATGTTATGTTTCTTCTGTAAATTGCTAATCCCATCAATCTACCATGTAGTTGAAATGCACAAAGGCAGGCATGTTATAAATCAAGCCTGGGTGAAGCCATGGCTAACTCCACAGATACAGTGGAGGAGAAAGCATAGCTTCCCAGGGACAGCATATGTGTTATTCACAGGATCAATGGGTACAAATAAAGGAAAAAAAGAATGAAAAACACCTAATGCCGCCAACCTCATCTAAGGACTGGCAAGGCACAATGAAGGGAATTTATCAAAACTGGAGCAGACAAAATCTGGAGCAGCTGTGCATGGCAACCAATCAGCTTCTCTCTTTCACTTTCAAATCTTAACTGACCAAACTGAAGAGAGAAGCTGATTGGTTGCCATTCACAGTTGCTCCAGATTTTGTCTGTTCCAGTTTTGAGAAATTCCCCCCAATATATCAAACATTTGTTTTTGGGTTTAAATACACATATAAGAAATTGCTGTTTCTTATATGCAGATGATGGTGTAATTCTCCTTAAAGTGTATCTAAAGCCACAACGTTTTGTTAGGATAGTTAGGGTGGTGAAGGGTTTGATCTTCTGTCGTTATTATTGCAGTTTGTGTTGCCATAGGGGATACTGACCCTCTCTATTTGTCCTTGTCACAATTATCACTGGAGGCGGAAAGTGAGTGGAAATCCAAAATGTTGAGTTGCCACCAGAACAGGAATAGAGGGAAATCTTCCAATGGTGACCCATTTTTGAGAGACTTGCCCTCGCCTTCTGTAGTGTACTGTATATAGGCCAGACAATGAAAGAATATCTCCACAAAGGGACATCGATAGCAAAAATGTAAAAAACTGACAGCAATTTCAATTATTCACCACCCTGCTCAAACTAAAAAAAAAAAGTGTTGTCTTTATATATAATTTAAAGAGACTCTGTCGATAGGGGGAGGGGGTACTGCTGTAGATACGGAGTACAGGCCCCTAGAGGTATACATACATGTAAAAACCTTCCAAACCTTCCTGACATGGCCAAATCCTAGGCTATTCTGACATGCAAGACTTTCCTTCTGCCAATTTCTATTGGCCAGAGAGACTGCCCATCACGGCGATGGGCCAATGTGAGGGCACGAATTTAGTGGCAAGCTCTGACACTACCTGGAAGTGTTGGAGCTTTTCTGTCAGAACAGCTCAGTATTTGGCCGTGACAGAAAGGTTTGGAAGACTGCTACAACTTTATACATGCAGCAGTGTTCCCGTAATAGGGTCTCTTTAACATACAATAAACTAGTAATTCAGCTTCAATGGAGTGACATCTTTGTATGAAGACAAATTACAAATATACAAGTTTGTTTCCATTCTGCAGATGATATTAGCCAGTACCTAAACCCTATTTTTTGGTGTATTTCAGTGCCTTAGGTAGCCCGTTAAAATGTATGAGCTGTCTTTACAGCATGCACCTTAATGTGCATATGTCATTGAACTTGTCAGGCTGTGACTGTGGACACTATAAGGAATAGCCAAGGAAAGGCAGTAGGTATATCTGAGAAGTGTAGGCCAACAGCCGGATTAGAACCAAACACCATGGAACACACAGAGCTGGGAGCAGGATTTGGGGAGTAGGAATCTCTCTAGATTGCAATGGAAGTAATAGAACCCTTGAACTGGACCTGGATCAAATTGGAGCAGTTGAGACCGAGGAGCAGGTTAGGACGCACCAAAGTAATAGGTTGGTCCCAAGTAAGACGGGGGGAATTCTCTAGGGCATGTCTAAGGAAATAGCTGCACGCTGAACCCCGGGTTCCCCTGGGGAAGCAACACGGCCCACAAGTGAGGAAGCTACTAAGAAACAATCCAGAGGACAGGACTAGCTGAGGATACAGATACTGATTATTAGCTTCAAGGAGAATTATGACATAAGGCATAATAAAAGCACTTATTACCTTTATACTGATATAAGTATTCCTTATTTCCAGAGTAACTGCACATCAGAGATATTTTAATCCAAAATTCCATGGAGAGCAACCAACAGCCCAGTGCCTAGTATTAAAACTCCACACGGGGGGTGGCTTGCAACCTCCCCTTTCCTCTTTTTTCAACAGTACAAGCTTTGGTGTAGCCACACTCTCCCAATGTGCTGAACACATAAGCAGTATATATACTGTACATATATATTGATATGCTGTAATGCTACCTATGACATTACTGTATTATTATATTGATATGATTATTCTATCGATGCAACTGTTGTGATCAAACTGAATAAGATATGTAAATCCCACACCCACCATTCAATTGATCTTCCAATTGATTTTGGCCCTGGCAAGTCGATCGGCTGGGGTGGAATTTTACTGATTATTTTTGATCGATCGAATAGATAACTGCGTGTGTGTCAGACACCGATCTTATTACACATCGATTAAATTATTGTCTTTAATAAATAGTAACTGATAGATTATCTTTTTAATCGATACCTTATGCGTGACATCATTAGATATTTTCACTGATGATGAACCTCTTATTTGTGATCACTTGTACCGAGATCCATCACAAATCGATATGGCTTAAAGCATATTGCTGTGTTTTATGTATTGCTTTTTTTTTTCTTTTTTAATTTAAAGAACAACTTTAAAGGAGAACTTTAAGGTGAGTGATTTCCACTCATCCTCATAGTTAGAGCCGACCTGTGACAAAGAAGCTGTCACAGATCGGCTCAGTAGATCAGGAAGTGAGCAGAAACATGCAGCCGATCCGCTCACTTCCTGATCGTCTCCCTGCAGTGAGAGGTGACTGTCAGTCACTGCTCCCCGCAGGGATTCCCCTCCTTCCCTCTCCAATCATCCAGCACTGAGTGGAGGAACAGACAGGGAAGAGGGCGGGCAAGCTGGCTCTGCCTCTAGATAGGCAGAGCCAGCTGTCACTGACGCAGCTGGGTGGATCCAGACAGTATTGTCGGGATCCGTCCCGGCTGCTGCGCTCTCAGTATATCGCGGGCAATAGCCCACTATATATTGAGCTTTGGGTCACAGGAGGAGGTAAGTATATGTCCTGCCGTGACCCTAAAGTGAACTATGGGGAAAAAACTTACCCCATAGTTGTCTTTTAAAGCAGGAACACGCCTCTACTTTTTTTTTTACATCCCCCTTGCCTATTTTGCAGGGTATTCTTCAGAAAACATACTCGCCTACCAAGCAAGTTCAGCGCTGTCCTGCTGTGATCAACTTTTCGGCTCTCACAGGCTGGGTCCTACTCTGCCATCTCTCTCTATGATGTCATCGGGAGCCAGCTGTCTCTTCCGGGTTTTTGCAGCCGGCCCCCGATTAAATGCGTCCAGGACCATCCCCCTAGGAGGCTGCAACAGCTGAGCATCTCATTCTCACCTTGGAGAGAATGAAGCCAGGGGGCTGGGCAAGGGGTTTTTAAAGAAAAAAGTCAACAAAAAAAGTAAAAATCAACTTCTTTATATTGTGGAGGGGGAGTTGTGTTGCAGTGGGAAAAAGTAAATTTTGAAAATGAAGGTCCACTTTAAACAGTGATAAGACCATGGTAAGGCAGCTGCCCCCCCCCACCCCCCTGAAGTGACACAAAACTCAGGAGTTAGACCTCAAAAATGCTCCAAGCTCGCTCCTGTGATAGACTACAAACTCAACACATATTAGTAAACTAAAAAAGTGAGAATGTAATTCATCACAGGAGAGAGCTTGGAGTGGTGGCTACTTTACAACACACATAGAGACCATGGGGAACAAAAGTAGCCACCCTCCAGAAGGAACGACAGTGTCAGCACCAATTCAGAGATGATTTGAGGATCTGCAGCTGAGTGATACACAAATAAGGAACATTTTTGTTAATAGTTAAGGGACTTGAATGCATTTTTAAGATTTAATGCCTGAGTTTAGTGTCACTTTAATATCGCAATCACAATCTGGTCTATATTACTATGCTAAAACTCCTATAAAATCACATTCATATAAAAGGATATTGATGATCCTTCTGATAACCAGCAAATATTGCAGCTTCCTGTTTATGGCAAGTGTTCAAGCTTGTAAATACTGCTCCGTGATACGTTTGCGTGTACACAATGCAAAAGAGTATCATCTATGTCACTGTTCTCTAAACCTCTACTTGTCATCCATTACTTATTCTAACAACTGTAAGAGTGTTCAAAAAAATCAGACAAATTCACTTAAAATTCAATCTCATAATAAGTGCAGATGACTGGAATTCCTTGTTTAATTTAGTCATTCAGTAAATGAAGTGCCCCGTTAATAACTGCATTATATGGTGTCCACAAGCACCTATTGTTTAGTGAAAATGTAATGAAGAGGGTAGGAAGACTGTCACCATTCAGTCCAAACAGTTTGGAAACGATGACGACAGAAGGGGTGCAGGGTCAGGCTATGAATTGGATATGCGTTTGGGGGGTTTCCTAATGTCAATCAGTAAAAGGCAGCCTCAGGCAGTCTTGCACTGTGTGTGTGAGCTGAGAAAGGGCATGCTGGACATTTTTAGGAACACCGACACCAGCAGAGTATCAAATGCATTCCTACATCACAAAACCAACACACACCCATCTACTGCAATATACCAAACCCCCACTTCTGTATCAGACAAGAGAAGGTCTGTATATATATATA
>NW_017307557.1:305640-350964 GCF_000935625.1 Nanorana parkeri
ATATATATATATATATATATATACACATTTATTTATATAGACCTGTGACAGTCACACAGCTATAGATCTAGACGGTAGACTTTGTTAGCCATAACACAGATCCACATGTTTAAAACTTTGTCTAAAGTCCTTCCGATTGTTTAGAATCAGCTCTTTGCAGACTTTACTTAATAAGGCAAGTTGGCCGGATCTGCTTTTGTACCATTCTTTCCAGGGAAGACATAAGATGAGGTTGAACAAGCACAGAGGGAGCTGCATGTGTATATCAGGAATACAATGGGGGAATGTATTAAAACTGGAGCAGACAGAATCTGGAGCTGTTGCCCATAGTAACCAATCAGCTTCTCTCTTCAGTTGAGCTTTGAAAAGAGAGAAGCTGACTGGTTGCCATTGATGACTGCTCCAGATTCTGTCTGCGCCAATTTTGATAAATTCCCCTCAATGCATGCAGAAAATCCCTGATGATTAGTAGTCTATGGATCACATCTAGATCTGTAAATATATCCCTGCTGGGCCCATTCACAGCTTAGCATTGCGCTAAAGGCACAGGATCCATGCACTTAGTGCACGCTATCAAACAGCACACAATTCCACATGCTGCCGTATGTGTGCTGGTTGCATAGCATTGCCAACTATTCTCAATTGCAGCCCAACATACCGCCCAGTGGGCATGCGTTACAGCACCACACAATGCACAGTACAGCAATAACCTGCGTTGTGGTGATAAAAAGTAGTGCATCCATTAGATCAAGCAAATACTAAATTCTGTATCCCCATCACCATTATTATATTAAGATAAAAGTTTATCCCAAGTCTAGCAAAACAACTGCGACTATGTATGAGCAAAGTGATATTGGCTGAATGTCTTTGCTGCAAAACCAGCAAAGTGTAAAGTCTCAGCGTTGCTCATTGAGTTTAATTTGGTGTATTTAGGTTAGTTCTGATTTTTCTCATTTAGCATTCTTTGTATTGGTGGTCGTTTCATTTTATTTTGCCTATTTGATCATTACATCTGTACATTTCTTCACTTGACTTGTTTCCACTTTCTGGTAAAATAATGTAAAATGATGAAATTATTGGGGAACTGTTGTTCTGGCACAAGCAGAATTGAAAGCCTGCTGCAACCTAAAAAAAAAAAAAACACACCTTCCTTTCTGCTCCCCAATTGATGCCAAGATGCCAACATTTTCCTGAAATCACACAAGTTTTCCAAAAATCAGAAATTAAAATGAACACTTTCTGTATTCCTGACCACCATTAAATGTCAGCGTTTAAATCCTCTCTGCGAAACATCCCAAGAATACATGAGAGTTGAGCAAAGTCATTATGTAGATATGTTCTCCTTATCAGGACTGCACATACTCAGCCATGCTTTCCTGGAGGGTATTCTAGTAGAGATGGCATGTATTGCTGTGCAGAAGAGGCAGTAAAGGTTCGTCCTAAATGAAGGTGACATGACAAGTAGAAGGAAACCCCATTCATTACCTGTGCAGCCCAGCAGGCACCCGGAGATCAGTACGAGCAGATGCATGGTCCAGCCTCAGCACACAGCACCCTGCAAAGGATGAACAACACTGACAGTACAGGCAAGGTGACGTCACTGGAGGGGGCGAGAGGGGGCGTGGGCGTGCGGTCCGGGGGAGGGCAGAACCGGGGAGTCCCACGCTGTGATTGGTCACATCGCTCCGCTGGAGGACGACAGCTGAGAAGGGACCGTGTGTTGGCCAGAGGTGTGAAGGACGCGGTTGTGGATAGATCGTTGTGCACATGGGACAGGCTCCATACACATCAGAAAACTGTTGGCACAGTTACATTTAGAGATATTACTGCTCTGATCAAATCATGTCAGGTGTCTGTGTTAGATGAGCAGACAAACTGGAGCAGTTACACATAGAAACCAGTCAGCCCCTCTTTTAACCCCTTCATGACTGAGGCCCTTTTTTCCATTTTTGCACCCATGTTATATTCCACATTTTAGGCCTGAAAATGACGTAAAACCCCCCAACATTATATATTTTCTGAATGCCAAGACCCTATAGAATAAAATGGTGGTAGTTGAAAATTTTTATGTTGCGCAATATTAGCGCAACTCCTTATTAAACCCCAAAATTTAGTGACAAATTTAATTAAATGCCCATCAGTAAAACTTTGGGAATGACAGAGAGAAGCATATTGGTCGCCATGGGCAACTCCTCCAGATTCTGTCTGTTTCAGGTTTGATAAACTCCCCTCTCTGTCTGTTAAGCTACAATGATCTACATTGTTCAAGGAGAGGACACATAGAACAAATGTTCACACCATACAGGTGCATTACATGAAAATGTAGCAAGTATTGTGCATAAAGTTGAATGGAGTGTTTGATAACGTTCAATAAAGTTACAAAAAAGCTTAAAGTGATACTAAACTCAGGAGTTAAATCTTAAAAATACATTCAAGTACCCGAACTATTAATAAAAATGTATCTTATTTGTGTATCACTCGGCTGTAGCTCCTCAAATCATCTCTGAATTGGTGCCGACACTGTCCTTCCTTCTGGAGGAAGGCTACTTTTGTTTCCCATGGCCCCTGTGTGTGTTGTAAAGTAGCCACCGCTCCAAGCTTGCTCCTGTGATGGACTACAATCTCACCTTTAGTTTACTCATTTGTAGGGATACCCCGAAATTTTGGCCGCAGAAACATATCGGCCGAAAATGGCACTTTTGGCAAACTACCCCCTCCTGTAGCTACAACAACCTGTTCGGTGTGCTCCATGTAGAACAGTGTTGTGTGCACAGGCAAAAGCAGCAGGCATGACAAAGTAGGGCGGGGGATGGGGAAATTCTGCAATCTATAAGTACTACATACATATACAAGTGACAGGGCAAAGAATAGTAGAATACATGCTGGAACAAACTGAAAAGTAATGTAAAGGTATTATGCACTCACCACAGGCTGGCTTTTCTGCACTGCTCATTGGACATGTGCGATTCGTTTAGTTCCGAATCGAAATTCGGACGAATTTTCGTAAATTCGGACATTCGGATGTATCCGAATTCCGAATTACAGACATAACGAATGCAAACGAATCCGAATTTCCATTTCCGAAATATGGTAGCGTTCGCACGAACGTTCGTTTTCTGTTCGTATTCGTTTCTTATTCGTTTCGTTCGTTGGAGCAAAGTGACATTAGAGAAGGAGAAAAATATTTTTTCCCCCTCAAATGTCACTTTTGCTGCAAACGAACGAAACGAAACGAATAACAAACGAATAACAAACGAATAACAAACGAATAAGAACAGAAAACGAACCGAACGTTCATGTGAACACTACCGAATTTCGTCCGAATTCGAATTCCGAATCCGAATTGACTTTCACACCCGAATCCCGAAAAACGAAATAACACAAATCCGAATTTAAAACGAAACGAAACGAATTTTTTGGCAGTGCACATGTCTACTGCTCATCATGTTATAATCAGCAATGCTTCTCCATGTGCCCATTCTGCGGACATTATTTTTATAGTGCCCATGCTTTGGGTCGTACAGTTCAGGGTAACGTTCTACAAGTTCCACAAAATATTCTGTATCTACTTCAGCCATCATCATCCCTTTCTCGTGCAATAGCTCCTCTCCTCAACACAGGAAGTCCAATTGTGATGATATCATCCAAGCTTGCCAAAAGCCGTTTTTTGGGGGTTTTTCAGTTAGTTGCATTCTGTTCCGGTGCGTTTTTGACGCATTGATGCACGCTCCGGTGTGAGAGAAAATGAGACATGCAGTATTTTTCTGGTCTGGAATGGAGTGCGCTGGTGGCAACAGAGCCCAGAAATAGCATAGCATACATTGGGATGCATTGTGGGTCCGGAAACAATCTCTTCTGGTCTGGAGGTAATCTGAATGTGGTGTGAATGGGTCCTAAACACTGTGATGCTTTGTTATAACGCACGGCAATGTAAAAATGCACACGTAGGTATGAACAAGCTCTTACTCTATCGTAAGCCCTCATGTACACTTGGGCATGAGTGTTTTTAGGCAACTTTGAAGCATTCGTTTTTGCATGTTTCAAGATGTTTTCAGGCTCAAGCGTTTCTGATTTTGCCAATAGAAAACTAGTTACTAGGAGGAGGAGACGGTTGTTGGAGGCAAAATTGCGAGGAAAATGCGAGTTATACATGTTTTCCAAGCGTTTTCGTTAAAGTTTAAGGGGCAAAAAAACAGAATTTTGCTCAGAAAAAACTCATGTACATTATGGAGCTTCAAACGCCAAGCAGCAGACAACACAACGCTCAGGTGTGAATGGGCAGAACCGAGTATCATGGAACCTTCATGTTGAGCATTGCTGCTTCAGGTGTTAATGTGGGCTAAACCGGCCATATCATTATGGGTGAACAATGCTAAATCACCTTAAAGGAGAACTATGAGGTGAGTGAAAATCACTCATCCTCATAGTTCGAGCCGATGTGTGATAATGAAACTGTCACGCGTCGGCTCAATAGATCGCGAAGTGAGCGAACACATACCGGCGCTCGCTCACTTCTCGATCATCTACCTGCATAGAGTGGTGACTGTCACTCACGGCTCCCTACAGGGATTCCCCCCTCCCCGCTCCGATCCTCCAGCGCTGGCTGGCGGGAACAGACGGGGAGGGGGCGGGTACAGCTACCTCTGCCTCTAGATAGGCAGAGCCAGCTGTCAATCACGCAGCTGGGTGGATCTCAACAGTAATGCCGGGATCCGTCCCGGCTGTGCCGTGCTCAGTATATCGTGAGCTGTAGCTCGCCGTATACTGAGCTTTGGGTGATGGGAGGACGCTAGTTTGTGTCCTCCCGTGACCCTTAGGAGAACTATGGGGAAAAGCCCTAACCCCATAGTTCTCCTTTAACTTGCTATTAAATATTATTTCAGAAAAACACATGAACATATGTACATTACTCACAGTCCATGGAGGCTAAAAGCACTGACCCCATAGTTCTCCTTTAAGGTTCCATTGACATATGGCATTTGCATGAATATGCGCAAATCTGGAAGGATATGGATTTCATACCGCTTCACTCGTGTGAAATATGCACAATGGAATGCATTGTTTTTTATGTTTGGTGCATTTCCGCGCGTATTCGTACTCATGTGTGAATGGAGCCTTAGAGACACTGAATCACTCACAGCATTTTATACTGGCAACAAGATCTGCTGGACTTTATTTACAACTTTTGCACAAAGCATCTCAGAGACTCACTCCTCCTCCCGCATTCTATGTGATGTGATATATATATAGGCTATAGGAGAATAAGACCCTTCAATAGGAATCTGTCCAGTGGATGTGGTAAAGCTGGTTGTCTTGGCTGCTGCCATCTCTGAGAAATGTAACTTTAGTAGCTTATTACTCTGCTAAGAGGAGAATTGATC
The DNA here is from genome assembly GCF_000935625.1 of Nanorana parkeri. Lineage (NCBI taxonomy): Eukaryota > Metazoa > Chordata > Amphibia > Anura > Dicroglossidae > Nanorana > Nanorana parkeri. The sequence goes on from NW_017307557.1 coordinate 311,022, forward strand.
AAAACTGGAGCAGCTGTGCATGGCAACCAATCAGCATCCACCTTTCATTTTCAAACCCTAACTGAACAAACTGAAGACAGAAGCTGATAGGTTGCCATAGGCAACAGCTGCAGATTCTTCTGCTCCAGTTTAATAAATTCCGCCCAAGGTGCTTCAATGCAATATATGTGTTTGTCTGTGAGCACTGTGTACAGACTTTTGTTGGGATTTGTTTTGATTTGTGCTACTTAACGGTAATACAAACAAGATACTATAACACACATCACTTGTTGTGTCTTTTATTGTTCTCAGCAAAGCAAATACCTACCTACTATGAGTTTCTTAACTTGCTATTAAATATTATTTCAGAAAAACACATGAACACATGTACATTACTCATAGTCCATGGAGGCTATTTTACATCCCAAAAGAATTGTGTATCTGTCAATTCAGTCCTGTGATTAACAAAGCTCTGACAGACAATACAGCCAGGCTTGTGACATGACTTGTTCCCTTTAGCACTAAAGCTTGCTCACTTCCCTGTCCCAGACTGTGATTGCAGAGTGACTGTGCAGCAGTTTATCCCTCTGTCATCTGATCTCTCCCCCTATCAGCATGCTCTATGTCAGCACATTTGCCTCTGTAGTTCTGTTGTACATAGGGATTACAATAGACTGATTATAAGTCAAATTCAGGTAGTTATAGTTGTTGCATTTGAACAACCATATCATTATTTGTATTAGGTATATACAGTGTGTGCATTAGTTGGTGTTTTAGTTCATAACGGGCCAGAATTCAGGTTTCAGAAAGGAATACAAGAATCTGGTCAGTGAGGCCTCTTATGTGTGTGTAAACTTAAAGGCCGAGTCCACCTATACAAAATATAATAATAAATGCACACACAGTTGAGCCTGCAAAGCATTGGAACCATGCTCAGTGAATTACAGGTGCAATGTACAGGCTTCTGTAGACTGTTCCTGCATCAGGTCTGTACAGAGGTAGAGACCTTCAATTATGGGCATGGAGGAAGTAATTGATGGACTACCAGTGTCGTGGCTTCACCGCACTTGTACTCCATTGAGATCTACAAGTCCCTCTTTAGTCCCCCACTCTAATCTTTTCATTCGTAGTCCTTGTGAAAGGATCAGAGCCACGCAGGGCTGTAGCTACCATGGGGCGAGTGAGGCACTCGCCTCAGGCGCAGCTGACAGGGGGCGTAGCCAAAGCCAGCCTGGCTGCGCCCCCTCGCCCCTGTTACCATGGCGAGATCTGGAGCCACGCATGGCCACGCTGGAAGAAAATGAATACTGAACCCTGCATGGAGAAGAACACCGCAATGCAAGTATGTGGTGGGAAGGGAGGTTTGAGGGTGGGAAATTCGACTCTGTTTCATGTTACACCCTAAATATTGGTGTAACATGAAACATGATCCAAAAGGTAGAGTGTGCTTTTACATTTCACTTAAAATACGTAGCTCCCTATTAAAAAAACACAAAAAAGGCATCTTGGCAAAAAGACAATACTTACCTGGTCCACTGCTCCCAGTGCTAAACTCTGCTGCATTGAAGATCCAAGCTTGCTGAAGCATTCAACATTTCCAAGACTTCCAAGTTGGATGTTAGTGATCCTGGCTGCAGTCTGTGGATTCCTCCGCTGGCCCCGATGTCACTGCAAGACACAATAGCTGGTGGAAGGAAGCACAGACCAAAGCTAAGGACCAGCCACCCAACACACCGGGAAGTGTGCTGGATGCTGGAGATCTTTCAGCAAGCTTATATTTTCAACACTGCCAAGTTCAGGGACACAATGGATGGGACAGGTAAGAATCAATTGTTTACTTTGCAGGGATGTCTACTCCTGGTATAGTGCATGGCCTAATGGATGCATTATGACTCTGTAACCCTATGTGGCTTGTTGAAAAGCGCTAAACCAAAATAAGACCTTTGATTTGCTTATGGAGAAAGTTGTAAAAAACATACTTTTACCTAAGTAAATACCGTATATGTAGCAGTTACTCATTACTGACCACAGTAGTGGAAACCATGACAACCCTTTAGGAGAACAAAACTGCCTAAACATCCTTTTTAATACTGTGGATAAGTGGATAGCTGCATTGGCCAGAAGTAGGCAGGTCTCTGTAGACAATAGGGAAGAGATCTACTATACCAGTCTCCTCTCCAGACTTCCATACATACTATGGTTCTTGATCCACAGGTACTTAAATAGTAAGTCTACTTAAATGTGATATTGGAATTATAGGTAGAGCATGAAAAGCCTAAACCCCAGGCTTCTTATATGATTTGGATATTCCAACAGCGAGATCTCTCTGCATTAATTTCCAATTCTCTTGCTGTGGTTCAGGGAGTTTTTGGTGCTCTCACCCACCTGTGTGTGTTTCAGCTTCTCCTGGATCACTCCACATAATATAAAATAAATAATAAATAATAAATTCATCAGGCAGAGTGGGAACCCCTCAAAGACCTCGGGAAGTCAAGTACATCAAGAAGTCATTATGATCACTAGTAGCCTCCTTTTGGTCCTGCCCACACATACGTGCCCTTTGGTCTGATGTTACTGCCTCCTGGGACTATTTGGTGAGCTGCCATTAGCTTCTGGAGCTCAGAAACTGCACCGGCTGTTTTTATTTTATTTCAGAAAGGATATTCTAGTTTGGGGCAGCCCTAAGGCTCCCTCCCTAGGCGACTGGAAGCGATGGGTCAATCAGGCATTTCCCCTCTATAAACTCACGCATGAACAGCGAGGCAACCCGATGTGCTTTGCTCGCATTTGGGACCGCTGGCTCTCTTCTTCTAATACAACTGTGGACCTCATTTAAATGCACCTAATGCTTTGTGTTATACTGGAGTTCTTGGTCATCTCCCTCATTCCATAAAGTGTACTGCAGTCAATTGTTACGTATGATAGTACATTTGTAATGAACCTGTAATCTACCTGTGTATTCTCTCCTATGATCTGGAGACTGTATGATTGTATGTTTGTATGACAATTGTTCCTGGGTTATGTTGACTCAGCTTTTTGTGTTGGTTTGTATAACATTTGATAACACCAATAAAAAGCATCTTTTTAAAAAAAAAAAAAAGATCACCAATAGCATTCCCAAGAATTATAAGGAACAATGAAGTATTCTTCAGAATTCTTTAAAAAGAAACATATCAGTTCCAGATGGAACCATTCTTTAATGGAATGGTATTCTACATGCCCCTCTCTCAATGCATATGGTTCCATACTCTGCATTTCTTTTCTTTCCTTCAATCACATAGTCACTTGTGATTGAAGGAAGTTCTTATGGCCATTGCTCATGATAAGACACTTCTAGAAATGAGGTAATGAGTCCTTTGTGTTCCGAAATAATGTTTAAATGACTTAAGGAAACTGCATTGTAGTTTGTCCACACATACCTTTAAAGGAAATGTTTTGACAGATTGAGAAAAAGACCCTTCCTTTCCTCCAGGAAAAGCGGCATTTCAGAAATATTCTCCAAAGATCTAAAAGACAGTTATGTGTTATGTGCCTTTGTTTTATTTATTTTTTAAATTATTTGAATAAAAACAGAGTTTATAAAAGACAGAAATGCCAATGGAAATGATTTCTTTTAAATAGTTTATGGTTAAAGATGTTTGGATAATATTCCTTTAATGTATCAAAATGGCATTAGTCCCAAAGTCCCAAAGAACACACTTGACTGATAAAAGCATGCCACTAATTTAATTCAATTCCAGTTAAACAGTTCAGTACAATATCACATATATGTGGACATTTTTATTTCAGAGCACATGCTGTATATGAATACTGACCCTAACCTAAAAAAAATATGTTAAGATATCTACCTGGCAAAAATCTGATCCCTCTTCTAATCACAACCCAGACCCTGAAAGGAAATTCAGGTCCCCCTTCTGCATATATGAAGTTACATCCCTAATTCTTTTGCTTTCGTGACATACACTACAAAACCTTACTTGGAAAAAGTGTAAGGTCTCGTTACATATCATATGATAGGGAATGCAGATGTATTGCCATAAGGAATAAGTTTACTGACACAAAACAATACTGTACTGTGCATTTCAGTTTTTCAGCTCAGCTGTTTAGTTTTTTAATACAAAAAATAAATAAATATATATCAGTGGCGGAACTATTTCTATAGTGACCCAGGTGGCCGCTATGGGGCCTGGGACAGAGGGGGGCCCGGCCAGGAGGAGGAACAAAGGGGTCCTCCTGATGCTGTGTGGGCTGCATGGATTGCTATGGCATCGCAGGCTGCTGGCTGTCACTGGCGGCTGTGAGGAGGAAAGCGCCACTGTCCAGATAACTGACAACCTGTCAGCCGCTGCTGAGTCAGTGACAGCCAGAAGCTTGCGGTGGTGGAGGCTGGGGCCCGGCAGCGGAGGAAGAGGAGGCGGGGCCCGGCGGCGGTGAAGGAGGAGGAAGAGGCCAGGCCCAGCGATGGTGGAGGAGGCGGGGCGTGCAATATATATATATATGTAAACACTGAAACCAAATACATATAAAAACAATTACATACCCCTCTTGTCACCTACCCCTCAGCCCCTAAGGGCTGGCCGTCCCTCCAGACTCTTTAGCTACTCCTGCCTGTGAGAAAGTGTAGTGGTGCCGAGGGGAGGCGGAATAACAGGCTGTCCCCTGTTTAAGGCTGCACTCCTCATGTTTGTATGGCAGGGATTCGGCAAGCAAGGGGTGGTACACACACATATGATTCCTCTCTGCGAAAAGAGACAGTTAGGTGGTCGCCAGCCCCCGCCTTCTACAGTCATTGGCTGGTGGGCAGGGCCCAGAGTTTGGCGCTACAGGAAGGTTTCCTGCAGGATTCCTGGGTGGCTGCACTGAGAGAAAGCTCACAATTCCTACACATCTTAAAGCACCAAACTGTGCCCCCCTATTGGGGGCCTGGGTACCTTATTCTAACATTCCTTTACATTACATCCAGATTTATGTAGACTCCCTATGTATGCTTTATACCCAATATTTATTACTTAGAAATCTTTAAATGTAGGTACAGGCTTTGACGATGCACAGGACTGCCGATTATTGTTCATTGTTTATGTTCTTTGTTCTCCTATATATTTTACTACTTGAAACCGTGATATCCTTCTCTGTGCAACAACACTGTTACATGTTTATTCTTCCTAGTTATAACCTTCTGAGTGCCTTGAAATAGAATAACGTGCTTGTTTAATTTGATTCTTTTCAATAAAATATGCTATAAAAAAAATACAAGTGCTGTTTGTTTGTGTTGGGGAACCCATTGCGGGACAGCCTATTAGCCAGGAACTGACCTGAGGTTAGTTGGTAGCTTGGACCAGCCGATTTTTTTTTTTTTTCTAGAATATGGATTTGCTGTACTACAGAAGAGCCCTGAGGCCATGCTAAAAAAAATATGAAACATAATTCTGTGTTTCTGTTTTTAAAATTCTGAGTTTGAAATCCAGAATTCTGACTTCTAAATGCAGAATTCTGACATTTAAACACAGAATTCTGACTTTCAAACACAGAATTGTGTTTCATATTTTTTTAGCATGGCCCCAGGGCTCTTCTGTAGTACAAAGCCCTCCTGCATTGCTACTGTCTGTGTTTGCTGCTGTGCTGAATAAAAGTGTAGGACAAAGCTACTTGGACTGTTCCTCACCTCATAGAAAGGATGGTGACACCACTATTTAGTCTTTCATCTTCTTGTGTCCTTGGCCCACCCATTGGACAATGAAAAAGCATCACTGCTGCTGACCTCTGTGGGGTCTGTTCCAAATGTAAAGTGCCAAGATGCCTTCCCTATAGCTGCCAGTGTATTGATAGCCAGAATTTGTTCTTATTTATGGATGGAGTAGGGAAGGATTTGAATCCCTGTCCAGTTTTTTTTTATTGCTGTCTGTCTGTGTCTCTGCTGTTTTTTTTTAAAATAAAGTCTTTCCTATTTAGACGTTCTTGTTATTCTTATGCCTTACTATATCAAGTTAACTCCTTCCTCTTCCCATGCTATCTATTCTTTCGGTGAATTGAAGAAAAAAAATTCTATTGTGATTACTAAAAATTATTTTCGTTTTTGTTCTTTTGATTCTTCTTCTATTTTCTGTGGCCTGAATTTAGTTACTGCAGTTACTGCGAAGTTAGTCAGCCCATAGCCTAGATACATACATAATTTGCACGGACAGCCCCACATCTTGGCCTTCTGTCCTACCAATGCTGTGTCCAGGAGCATGTCCCAGGTTCTCAGCATTATCCTTATGTTAGCTACTGCACATGTGCAGTAACTCAGAAATGTAGAAATGAAAGATCACCAGCACTCACAGAATAAAGTTGGATCTTTTATTGAAGAAAAACGTCACATGTATTAATCAGCCAACGTTTCAGGGTCATGCAGGGTCCCTTCCTCAGGACAACATAGGTCAACGGTGATCTTCACTTTCTATATGCTTGATGTGCATGGCGCCATCCGTGGCTATCACTACGAGCACCACTGTTACTAAAGGTCCTGACCGCTGTAAGGAGTGCAGGGGACACATCTGAACACTATGCAGTAACTCAAAAAGGAACTAAATGCCACACCCCCACCATGCCTCCATGTGTACCTCCTCAATTGGCCTCACTAGCTGCATGGCCCTACCTAGGTCATCTTCATACCCACAGTGTGTGATAGAAAAGTAAATGAGTCACAGCAGGCATATACAGAAACCTCTCTGCTCACTGTGCATTTTTAGCATGTTCCTTGCCTTCACATGTGCACTGCAGCATGCCTGATGGGCTACCAATGCTGACTGCTCCATTTTCCACACTGGATGATGCTGTATTGAGGAATAGAAGAGGCTGAATGCAAGTGACAATCGGCTACTTTTTCACAAACTTAAAACTGCAATGCTTGGTGTTTTCTTTATATCTGCTTGAAGCGCAGCTAAACTTCAAGTATGTTTGAGGACTGTGGCAGGATTTCCAAACACCTGGAGGAAGCAACACAAATGCAGGAAGAGCACAAACTCCATTCATCCCTTTTGGGACCCAAACCCAGAGCTGCAAGGAAGAGGTATCAACCACTTAGTCACTGTTTCTCCAAATATTCCTATGCTACGCTGTTGTAAAGGTTTTCAGTTTAGATGTCGGTGTTTATGGAGACAGACAGGAAAAAGAAAATACAATGGGAGAGACCCCAAATTAGAATAACTTGTTCAAGTGAGGTAGATTTTTCATTAGTTTCAACCCAGTTAGCTGTTGCTGCTGCTTATGCCATTTACTGACCAGCCAGTAAATCTAACTTAAGCTGTCCATACGCTGTGCGTTTGTTTGTTTTTTGTTCCGTCCACAGGGGCTAAACAGCCATGATGGAGAAACCCCCACGCCAGTCTACTGTATTCTGACAGTGGTAGGTGTGCCGCCGTCAGAATACCAGAACTCTGTACAAAAGATAGCTTTTGGACCGGTACCTTCTTTTGTCGAACGGAGGGGTGCTGAAGGGGCCACATACTGCTCAAAATTTCAACAGGACTTGGTCAAAATTCAAGCAGTGTATGGCCAGCTCTAGTTCCCCCTAATTGTTCCTGTTTACCACACTTGATACAAGACCATGTTATAGCTAATAGTAGATATTCACATTCAGATGGAGTTGTTCTATAATGCTAAGACATTTCACTGGTTATTCAAAATTTGCAAGAGAAGAACCATAGAATTATAATTTAGATGCCGAGAGTTATACATTAGGTGCAAAACATACAGGGGTAAGGATCAAATAAGAATGAGTTATTTTAGGATTGATCCCCACCTCGGATTTATATAATGTAAGTTCATTCCCCTTAGTCAATTTTTTTCATTGATGAGCACATTTATATTTATTAGTGTTTTAATTGTGACTGAGGTCTCTTATTATTGTAGCTGGATCTTCTCTGGACTTTTTTAGTTTCAGGACATTCTTTTTGTGAATTGGACCCAAAATTGAACAGCCACATACTTAGTAGGTTTTTATTTGCTAAAAATAAAGAAGTTGTATAGCATATCATTTACAAAACTTTTAGCAGGTATATGTGCAGGCAGGCAGGCAGGCAGGCAAAAAAACATATTCAGTACATTGCTTTAATACTGTATATGCGCAGTTCCCCAGGTTTATCCCTTTAAAAACAAAGCAAGTGCAGACAAATACCCAATAAAAACAGAAAGTGGAGGTGTTTGTAATCCAGCAGAAGAAACATCAGGATTTCAGTGCAGCAGAGGCAGCCCAACTAAAGCAGAAAGCTATGAGCTCACTGGATGATTTCTCTCAGTTTTTTTGTTAGCCTAAACCTGGGGCAATGTGTATGTATTGCAGAGATGTACTGAAAATTTTTTTATTTTTTATTTTGCACGGGCGTGTTTAAAAGCATTTGTTTGCTCCAATCTTGGAGCACTGCATGTAAATCTTTGATCTTTAAACAACCTTATAGCTGGCCATGCATGCTAAAAATATTCTGAAGCCTGCCTTCTGTCACCCTGAATGGACTACATATACAATTGTGGGCAACAATAATCCAGATCCCCAACAGTGGCGTAACAATCGCCATAGCGACCCAGGCGGCCGCTATGGGGCCCGTGCACAGGGGGGCCCGGCCAGGCATCCCTCTGATGCCATGTGGGCCGCCTGGGTCGCTATGGCGTCTCGGGTGCTGGCTGTCACTGACACAGCTCAGCAGCAGCTGTGAAGGAGAACGTTCCCCCCTCACAGCCGATGCGGAGCTGTGTCAGGGACAGCCAGCAGATGCGGCAGAATAGGCCGGTTACACCGGCATTTGCAGTAAAGAAGGAGGCGGGGCCCGCCTAACAGCAACCCCGGCGCAGAGAGTCTATGGTGGGCTCTACAAGTGGCATAACTTGCAATCACGGGGACCCATACAAAATTTTGCTATGGGGCCCTGTGATTTCTAGTTACGCCCCTGATCCCAAAGATTAACAATATTAACAAGTGGAGTCAGGAAATACTGGAGATCTGTTTTCTGCTATAGTTTTAATTTTATAGCCATACCCAACAGCAGTCAGACAGCTCATCAGATGTATCATTAGTTATGTATGCTATCCATTAATCCTCCTGGTAAGTGAATGTACCATCATCCCTACACATTTACTAAAGAGTTTTGGTACTTTGAATAGCGCCACATAAATCCCACCAACAGGTGCTGAAATTACATTTAAGTAACCAAAGCAGTTATATTACTTGTTTTTAGGACTATAACAACATCTCAACTCATTTCATGAACAACGTTGACTTCCTCAGGAGAATGTGGATGGTAGGTAGATACCTAGAATACATAAATTATTAAATTGTAACGAACTTCCATGTGTCTGAAATATAGAATCACACACACATGAGTGACATGCATAGTTTTTATTGAGTAGCTGGTTTCCAAGTATTAGGCACATAAGCATCATGATTACATGACATTGTCTTTATTGTCATTGTGGATGTTTGTTACTAATATATCATGAAATGGGCCTAAGGAGCAGAAGGAACAAGACAGGAGATCTAGAAGTGGGTGCAGAGCCAGAAACAGTTCTGCAAGTCTAAGCGGTCCTATCTACAATACAAGGACTATGAGTGCAAACTCTGAATGACAAGAATCCAGAACTGCTAGATCAGTCACCCCTCTAGTTTAACCCAACGGTCCTCTTCCAGTGCTCCCATCAGCTGCAACTCCTGGTCTTTTGTCAGGGTCCCCCTCCACATCTACCTGCCAATCCAGGGTACTTCAGTGTATTCTGTCACATATTCCGTCACAGGCCCAACATTATCCAGGACAGCTGGATCATGTTCAGCTCCTCATAGTAATTTGTGTGCTTGGTGCATCACATGCCAAACTCTGGTACCAGATGACAGGAAGCCATTCAGTTGAGTAAGCTCTAGCAAATTAATCTATTCATTCTCTAGATTACAGCATGCCATATTATCTCATCCTATCTAGGCTTTCACACAATAAAGTCCTCATCAATACTAGATGGGCTACAGTTTTAGCTTTGTGAGAGAGCAGTCACACGCAGAGCTGCTTCTGAAACTGCCATCCTCACATCTCTGTTCAATTTACCAGATTTGTTTGCGTGTTCAAACACAGAGCTACCCTTCCTCTTCTGAGACCCTTTGCCAATTTTATTAGTTGATGCAAGCCATTTCCCTACCTTATAATCCTGAGACTTCTCTCCATCTACCTCCTACGACCTACCTCCACCTATCACACATCTTCCCCAGTAACTGCCTTTGCCTGCAACACTGTCCCACAGGCATCATCCAGCGTTAGTCCACCTCTGCAATGAATAACACCCAGCAATGTTGAGCCGTCTACCTGTGAGCCCAAGAGATCATGGACACCCAATCACCCCATGGGGGACTATTGTCACTCCAGTCTGGGCTCACAGAAGAATATCACTTACATTCCTGTCTGCTGCCGGAGAAGAGAAGAAACTTGAAGAGGATGAGGAGGCCAAGAGACACCTGAAATTTAGGTATGTATTGTGATATTTAAAAAATACACAGGGAAGCAAAAAAATCTTAGAATTTGGCTTTAAGTTATTTTAAATGATCATGTCAGTACAGGGTCACTTGTATCTAATAACATACCTGAAGAGAAAAGCAATGACGTATCAAGACACAGGCCTCATTCACACTAGCCCACAGAAAGGTAAGGCCTCATTCAGGGCCGGCCTTAGGGGTGTGTGCCATGGTAACACAGCTCGTCCTGGGGGCGGCTTCTCTCGCCTTCACCACTGGCCATCCGATATGACAGTGCTCCCTCGTCCGCCCCCCCCACTCAATTTCTTTTCTATTTTAAAAGGGAAATGTCAGCGGTCTGTTTGGACCTCTGATATTTCCCCGTAGCCCCCCCCCCAACAGTACAAAATAAATAAATAATAAAAAAATTATGAAAAAAAATAATAATAATACAAAATTATTTTAAATAAGTGAAAACTGCCCCCCCTCACCCCCCTCCCCCCACACACACACACATATTATTAGACAAGTGCGAAGACTAAAAATTCATTTCAGATTAAATGAACGAAAACTAAAAAGGTTTTCATTTGTTTCATCAAACAAAACACGTTTTATGCTATTTTGGATACAGCGATTGGCGTGTTCTGGAGGTAGGGCGCATGACGTCATATAACACCGCACATGTTGGGCGCCACCATCTTGGTGTATATCTAGGTATACACCAAGATGGTGGGGCCAATATCGGCGTGTGAAGTCACCTGACGCCACGCATTCATGGCGTCATGTAACGTCATGCTCCCTGCCACCAAGATGGTGGCCAACATGGCCGCCGCACATTCTGAAACAAATTATTATGTGCCTAAATACATTTTTCGTATATATATTCGGATATATAGTAATTAATTAATTTACATGTAGTCTAGGTTTTGTGTTTTGTTTTCTATTTTTACTTTTCTAGATGCACTTACTTGAAGAAAGGGTTGGCATGACATCCTGACACTTTATTTTTATAGACTCTATTGTAGTTTGACATTTATTGTTTGCCTTCTGTTGTTTTATTTGATAAGAATACCTATATTGTGCTGACAAGTTAAATACCTTTTAATAAAAGTTTTATTTTTATCATGCTTTTTAATATGTTTCTTTGCCGCTTGACAAAATAGGAGTCTTTAAATGGTGCGCATATTGTGGGAAATGGGTGTGGTTACGGGGGTTTGGCCACTAAAGGGTGTGTCCACTGAGGGGTGTGGTCACTGAGGGGCGCTGTAAAACTTTCTCGTACAGATCGCCTAAAGGCCTAAGGCTGGCCCTGGACTCATTCACACTGGCCCACAGAAAGGTAAAGATTCATTCACACTGGCCCACAGAAATGTAAGGCCTCATTCACACTGGCCCACAGAAAAGTAAGACCTCATTCACACTGGCCCACAGAAAGGTAAGGCCTCATTCACACTGGCCCACAGAAAAGTAAGACCTCATTCACACTGTCCCACAGAAAGGTAAGGCCTCATTCACACTGGCCCACAGAAAGGTAAGGTTTCATTCACACGGGTCAACAGAAAGGTAAGGCTTCATTCACTCTGGCTAACAGAAAGGTAAGGCCTCATTCACACTGGCCCACAGAAAGTTAAGGCCTCATTCACACTGGCCCACAGAAAGGTAAGGCCTCATTCACACTGGCCCACAGAAAGGTAAGGCTTCATTCACACTGGCCCACAGAAAGGTAAGGCCTCATTCACACTGGCCCACAGAAAGGTAAGGCCTCATTCACACTGGCCCACAGAAAGGTAAGGCTTCATTCACACTGGCCCACAGAAAGGTAAGGACTCATTCACACTGGCCCACAGAAAGGTAAGGCCTCATTCACACTGGCCCACAGAAAGGTAAGACCTCATTCACTCTGGCCCACAGAAAGGTAAGGTTTCATTCACACGGGTCCACAGAAAGGTAAGGCCTTAATGACACTGGCCCTCAGAGAGGTAAGGCATCATTCACACTGGCAGTGTCAAACCTGAATTTATATGCATGTTGAGCACATTTCTAAATGCATGTATCAATCAGACTTTACATTTACCTGTGTCTACCTGCATTCAGTTTAGCTGTGTTTGTAGAAAACAGCATTCTGTGAATCCAGGATTTGGTTAGAAACTCTAAATGTGGCGTAACGCACATGTGAATGAGAACTTTGTGTATTGCCTTTTTACAGCAGGTATAATATTAGATTAGGGTTGCCACCCGTCCGGGAATCACCCGGACAGTACGGGTTTTGAACCCTGTGCCCGGGCGGGAGGCCGCCGCTCACCCGTACTTGGTGGCACCATGTCGAGCGATGGGCAGCAGGGAGCGAGCGGCAGTCAGCGAGCACCGGGTGGCGCTGCCTTCAGTAGCTCGATTCTCCCTCTCTCTCACTCCTTTGATCCTCCGTGGCTGGCACTGTGTGAGTCAGAGGAAGTGACATCACCGAGAGAGCAGAGAGAGACAAGTCATTCTCCAGCAGTTGGCATGGACAGCACTTTCACTCTAACAGGTATCTATTACATTTATTTTTTTTAAATAACAATTGAAGTCAATGGCACTGCAGCCACGACCCTCATCCACAGTGTGATCGGACACATGACAAAACATTGCCTGCGTTCCGGTCCAGTGAAAACGCAAAAAAATGTTGCATGCTCTATCTTTTTTCATTCGCACTGTACCGAAACACAGGCAATATTTTGCCAAACGTCTGATTACACCGCAGTTGGGGGTGTGTGGCTGCGGTGCCATTGACTTCAATGGACCGCCACGTCCCCTCCTACCCCAGAACGAAGAGGGGAGTTTGGTATGCGATTTAACTTTAAGTGCATTTTTCCGTGAAAAATGCACTTAAGTTAAATTTAGTGCCCAAAACACAATAAAAAACTTTAAAAAAATGTTACATTATTTTTACATTTATTTTATTTTTAAAACAGTTTTTTTAAACTTTACTTTAATTGCTATCACATAGGGGGGCTTACAAGGCCCCCATGTGATAGCATATTGGCAGTGACAGGTACTCTTTAAGGTGATGCTGGGGGTCCAAAAGACCCCTAGTGACACCTTTACACTCCAAATAAGCTGTTGAAGTGCAGAGCGCAGGCTTCGGGAGCCGACCAATGACAGCTATGGGACTGGAAGTGATGTAATCTGCAGTGCTCCTGGTACCATAGAACGGGGAGGGGATTGGTGAACCATGGCACTCCACTCTACTCCCTAACTTCCCACCGACACCCGAGATGCCGGTCCCTGGGGCCTCGGCCGGGAGCTTCCTGAATACACACCCCTGCTGCATGGTGTTCCAGCCTGGAAGACAGTTAGATAAGGTAAGTGCTTTAATCTCTGTGCCTGTATGTTCTGTGAATTGTTTGTAGTCCTGTATAGCTGATGGAACTAATCTGCATTTCTGTATAAATTATTACTGGGAGTTGTAGAGTTGTAGTCCTCTATAGCTGGTGCCATTCTGCATTGCAGCAGTGCAGAATGGCATCAGCTATAGAGGACTACAAGTCCCAACAATGCATTATAGTGGTGTGTGTGTGGGGGGTATTCTGCATAGCGGACTTTTATTATAATGTATTGCTGGGACTTGTAGTCCCGCATAGCTGGTGATATTCTGCATTGCTGTATGATGATTATACAGCAATACAGAATAGCTCCAAATATGTAGGACTACAAGTCCCATCAATACATTATATTTTTAAGTAGGGATGCACCAGTGCCAGTACTGGGCATTTTCACGAGTACTCACACTAATGGCCCGATACTAAACGCAGATACTGGTGTTGTCGAGAACGCAGATGTAGTCGGATTTGCCGACCTCAGCATCTGCGCTTGCGCACAGACCAATATTATCGAGGGAACTGGCATTTATTCACAAAGTATTTAGTTTAAATCATTAAATTGACATTAAAGGCAAAACATTTTTTCCCTCCCCCCAATGTAAATGTTAGCACTTACCTTAAATGATGTCTCTTTTTCCGATCTCTTCTTTCCCCATGTTTTCATCTGTCCCTCCAGCGGTGTGACGTCACTCCGATCCAGCGCTGACTGCTCTGTCTCTCCGATCCAGCGGTGTCTGCAGGCGGGTGCACGCGTCCATAGACTTACCTTGCGTCTCTGCTTGTCTCCCGGCCGAGAATCGGAACTGCGCATGCGCCCGCCCCAAGATCCTTTTCGGCCGTACGAGCAGTTCCTGATTCTCGGTGCGGGAACGAGCGGCGATAATGAGGTAAGTTTAAAAGGATTTTAAGTGTTTTTTTTCTTTTTACACTTCTTGCCTATATCTACTGCATGCTAGCCCTTTAATTGTGACCGTCATTTGCTGCCATGCACGGCATATTATTAACGGTCACAATTAACCATTACAAACGAATACTTTGTAAATAAATGGCGGTTCCCTCGTTAATCCAGCCTGTACATAAGCGCAGATACTGGGTCAGCGTTCTCGACAGAACAACGGCACTAAAATTTTAAACAAGCGACTGCCTGAGGTCCCGCGCTTGCTGTGGACCTCGGCATCCTTCCTGTTAACCATGTGATGCTATTGCGGTTGGTTTCTTGCACCGGGGCCCTGAAGGTTCTAGTTACGCCACTGTTTCAGTCCCTTCACTCTCCCTTCCTCTGTTTCTCCTCCGCTGATGGAAGTGGGCGAGTCTGGGGAAGTAACATCAGAGAGAGAGAGAGCAGAGAGGGAGAAATCATCCTCCGGCAGCTGGCGTGAAACGCTTTCATCTGGGACTGCATCTTAATAACAGGTATTTACTATGTCATGATCCACAACCTCGGTAAAGCAAAACACTAAGGACACTAAGTGGTGAGACAAGTTGTTTTACATGCTAGTTTGTGAGTGTGCCATGATGCCTTTCTACTGTTCTAATGATCCACAACCTGACTTCCTTATAATCGGGGGTACAAGGCACCGGTACTCGGTATCGGCGAGTACTGGAAAAGACATATAAAAAAAATATTGAAAACCTGGTATCGGTGCATCCCTAATTTGTAGGGATGTTCAGATACCGGTGCCAATACTTGGCATTTGCACAAGAACTACCAGGGTTGCAAAGGTTGCAGCGTGGACCTGGCTCTGGCGCTCCACCACTGTCCTGAAATCATTAGTGTGTGTTGTTTTAGAAAACCTGTCCTGTGACCTGTGGCACACTGGCATCTTATGGGGGCATGGTTTATGTACAGAATATATATCTGGGGAGCTGTGGCACACGGGCAAGTTGTGATTAACTCCAATGTTATTTAATCACAAAATATGTACATAATGTATACTTTACAAAAAAATTGCCGTGAGGATCTACAGTGTTCGGGTTTGAAGAAAAGGTGGCAACCCTATATTAGATGCAAGTGAAGACTTTACATTTCCTGCTTTTCCAACTCCTGTTATGATTACACTTATACTAGAAGCTACTTGAGATTGCACCTGATAGAAATAAGACAGGATTGGTGTGGATTTCCTTTTATTTTCTTCTTGTATAAACAACTATAAAAACATACAGTAGCCGTGTTCTCAAATGTATAAGATAAAAGAAGAAGATAAAAAGGTTTGCAGTGGCTTAAAGAATAGCTTCTGCTTTATCTTTTCCTTCCTCCTCATTGAACTCTGCGAAATGAAACACAATGATCAGACCCAAGGCCACCCCAGTAAATGACTTCAACAGCTGAACTTGAGCCTAGCCTAAGCAATCAGTCAGGCGACATCCTGTTCAAAATCACAGGCTTGGCAAGCTCATAGATTTATTTACTTAAGAATAAAACTGATATAAACATGTAAAATACAATGATATAATACAACATTTACATAGATAGGCAATCATATCATAGAATACAAATATCCAATAAAGAAAAAAAAAATATATATATATATACTGTAATATATATATATTAAAATTAATATTACTGTATCTATGGAGAAGCAGCTTTGTTACCCTAGGCTGCTAACTCCTAATTTGGACTACAGAACTCCTCCTATCCTTAACCCAAAACATAGGCTCGGGTATTACAAGCTCAGGTATTTTTCTGTACTCATAGCTGTTTTTAAAGAGACGAAACAATGTGCCTGTAAAAAAATATTAACAACAATTTTTGAAATTCCATTAATGTATTTATATAATGATATGGATTATAGGGCTTTTTAGTGATAAGGTTTAGACCTACTTTGCATTTCTAGAACATCTTGTAAGTTCTGATTTCCCATGAAGGGCTATCAACAATAATACATTGACTTCACAGCATTGTTGTTGACCCTCCAATCTATATGTCCTTATTACTATCGGCACCCAGCACCCCATTGGCGGCTGAAAGATAGATCTGACACCACCTCCAGGGTTATAGTACTTACATCTAGCATCGAAATGTCAGCATATCCTGCCCACTGATAGGTGTTGGCGGTCATGCGATCACACCAAAATATATCTAAACTACGCTTTTTTTTAAAGGGATTTATTCCCGGATAGAGCCATTCTTGCTGCACTTACCCAGATGATTCAGTGCATAAATTTGCCATCTACTCAAAAAGAGTCCCTGTCACCAGTTTAAAAAAATTGCAGGTATAAGCACAGAGAAAATCAGGCTTGTAAAATTCTTACTTGCAGCCATTTTCCTGTCCAAAAGCAAGTTTTAAACACTTGCAATGCACCTTTGAACTCACTAAAACAAAAAAAAACTTGACCATTCCAATAGGAATTGATCCCTAGAACAGCCAACGTTTCCCTCCTTCTTGCCACTTCATAGCACTCTCTTTTTCTCGGAGTGTGTAATTACCCTCTGTACTGGCTCAGTTCCTCCACCTCTCCGCTAACTTCCCTACATAACTTTTTTTGTAGCTGCCAAGGATGGAATGAAGGGGAATGCTGTAGAGATTCACTTTAGTGATGGCTCTGAGTCTACTGGGGCTGTTGACATCACATCTAAGATGGCGGCACCCAGCAGTACATAGTTACATAGTATTTGAGGTTGAATAAAGACATAAGTCCATCAAGTCCAACCTATATAGATCGAAGTAGTCTTGGACCTTTTGGGTATCTACACGAGGGAGGCTTATACAGGAAACTGCATGCCTAAAATACCTTAAATGCACATATAATCTAATGGGAAGATTAAAAAAAAAAAAAAAAAAAAAGGAATTGTCTGTTGATGGGGTTTCTCTAAAGCACAATCAAACCTTTGTTATTTGCTAAGTAGGGCACCAAGGTTTAAAATACCTTGTGCTGGCAGACCACTGGTGTCACACACAAGCAACAGTCTGCCTCTCCGGTGGTCTGACATGTCCCCCCAACACTTCTACAATGAACAACGCTGCTGCTGACTTTGTAGCAAGTTACTAGGTGAGAGGCTGAAGCAGAGAATGATCTGTGTCAGACATTTGTGAACACAGCCAAGAACTTTACAAGTCCCAGGATTTGCATGACATCTCTTATCCAGCATCTCCATACAGGAACTAGATGCTGACCGTGGACGAAGCTCCCACCGCCCTCTGAAAAGTGAACCACAGGGCATCGCTTTTCAGAGGGCGGTGGAGCAGTTGCTGTCCGGCATTCAGGAAGTTATACTGCCACCTCCTAAAGGCAGGTATTTTTTCTTTTAATCATAATGGGAATTTTCTGTTGCAATACCCATGTGGTTGTGGCATGGTCCCATTCATTGTGATAATGTCTGACAAGCAAAACCACCTGTCAAATGCGTCATGTATAAATCGTGGCCACGGCAATGTATACAGCACTTTTTGGCCGCAGTGCTGTTGTTGCAGCAGGCGACTGGGGCAGTGAAAACCGCAGATCAACCACCTGGTTTTACCACCCCCTTGCCACCCGTGCGAATGAAGCCGAAAGTTGCATGTATTGTATATGTAAAAATGTATCTTCTACCAAATCCCCTTTAATAAATGCTACAATTTCTAGCGATAAGGCAACAGGCTTTACTCTGGGGTCTTCTACTAATACTATAAACTATACATGCTGATCCCTGCTTGAGGCTTTCCTCTGTCTGTGACCTTAGAAACACCACCACAGCATGTTTTACAATTAAGGGATGCATTCTAAATTGGGAGCACTCTGTAATTACATCACTGCAAAGCACTTCTGCGAGGATTTAGAGCTGGAAATTCCTCTATAGCTATTCCTATATCTACTAAACAGAGCACAGCAGGATTTCTATAAGGTCCCTTGTAAATTCTGTGTTCCACATTTGACCTTTATCATAATCTTCAGCACCTCAAGCTTTATTAGAAGGTGCATGGTGCAGACTGACTTGGGGTGAGGCCGGCACTGGTGGATTACTTGTACAGTTCACAGTCTGATTAGGGCCTACTACTAGTTTTTTTTTCTATTTTAAATGAGGTGTTTGGGAGGTGTCAGGGTACTAAGCCTCTTCAGTAGATTGTGCATAGAGCAATAATAATTTATAGAATTCCAGAGCCGTTAAAGTAGTAGAAAACTCACAAACTTGTTTTCAATATTGTATCTAGATCAAATATACATTGCCCAGCAAAGTACAGGGAGCTGCGGCCGATCTTAACATGTAAAATTCTATTACATGTGCAGCTACCCCGAAAATAAGACCTAGTGCTATCTTCATGGATTTCTGTAATATAAGACCTACCACCGAACTAGGTATTATTTTCAGGGTAGGTCTTATAATACATAAATCCCTGAAGATAGCGCTACTTACTTTCGGGGAAACACGGTAGCTTAGGGAAGGGAAGAGGGGGGAGAGGGGAGCTCGGGAGTGACTTGCCTCGCTGTGCCTGTGTGCTTGTGAATCAATCAATCCAAGTAAAGATAGTAGTCACCAGCACTTGTAATGTGCAAAAAGGATATCACTTTTATTGATATGTCACATGCGTCAAGAAGCCAACAATTTGGCCGCGCACGGTCCCTTCATCAGGGCTTCTTGACGCATGTGACATATCAATAAAAGTGATATCCTTTTTGCACATTACAAATGAGTGCTGGTGACTACTATCTTTACCTATGTGCTTGTGAAGACACACACAGCTCACTAGCACACACAAGGGTGGCCCCATAGGACACTGCAAGGGAAAGGAGCCACCCTAAAACAGGATATCAGGGCCAGTGCTAAAGGAACCAGCTGATTCTGCAGGAAGCTAAAACTTTTAAACAGCAAGCAGCATCCATTGTAAGTGATTTCATCAGCATTTTAAAAAGCTTTTAAATATTTTGACTTTAATATCACTTTAATCAGAAAAGATAACTGATCTAAAGGTGCCCATACACTACTCGATTCTCGTACGAGAATCGCCGGAAATCCCGCGATCGTACGAGAATCGAGCAGTGTGAACAAAGACGTGCGACCGTTTTTTTTAAGGTGTATGGGCACCTTAACTACAACAAACTGAAATTTGATTTGTCTCTGTGGGTTAACTCTCTGTGCACATCATTATTTCTCTCTGCAGTCTTTTACTGGGTAAGTCTGAAAAGGTGAAATTCCTTAGTAAACGAAATCAGCACTTTCATTTAAAAAATAAAGGCTCTCTATGGTCAAATACTAAAAATAAATATGTATTTCTATATTTAATTTCCACAAGTTTTATTCGACGGCAAATATGTTTAACAAGTTTATTTAACGCGACGCCCCACTTTATGATTGGCCGGGAGGTCGTCTCCATGCTCCCTCGTCATGATATGACGAGGGAGCATGAAACCAGCTTCCCGGGCAATCAGAATGCCGGGCAGTGCGTCATTACACGCTTCCCGGCCAATCAGGAAACCGGGCAGCGTGTAATGACGCGCTGCCCGGCTTCCTGATACAGGAAGTATCGGGCTAGGCATTGGAGCATTTGAGCGAGTACGACTACTCGCCCAAATACTCGGTATTGGCACCGATATCGATACTAGTATGTATCGGTATCGGTGCATCCCTACTGAAAAGGATACATTTAAAAAGATTGTAAACAACCTTTAAAAAGAACATTACTACAGTATGTTGGAGTTTGATAAAGGATATCACCATAAATCCATCTTCAACTTTGTCGATGGCTAATACGATACAACACTCTACTGCGTCTGCTGCATTAAAGGCTAGGTTTATCTTTTAGACCAGGGCAAGCCAAACTTGGGCCATCCAGCTGTGGTGAAACTTCAAATCCTATCATTTGTCTCAGGAATACAAGTGCATTAGGGGACTTGTTGTTTCACAGCAACTGTAGGACTGACGTTTGACTACCTCTGTTGTAGACCATGTTTCATGTTATACCCAAATTTAGTGTATAACATAAAACATTCATTCTTCCTTCCATCTATATTACTAAATGCCGGTACCAATGTACGGACAGGGATGGCAAGGGGGATCTGCAGGAGCCAGAGCATTGCACCCGTGACTTACTGATTGCAGTTGCAGTTATTTACTGGCTCCCATGCAAAAAAATTATAAATACACTTTTTTATTATTATGGGTGCATTTTTTTAAAGGTTTACTGTGCCTTTAAAGCTTATAAAAGATTTTAGTGATTGGATTTAGAACTACTTTCGGATGTTTGATTACTATGGAATAATATGACATGCTTTGATTAGCTTTGCTGGTAGAGACTTACATGGCCGCTGCGGATATGAAATACCCTGCGTGGCATATTTGTTCAGCTGTTCAGTTACAGCATGGTAGCACTATCCCTCAGTGCCTTATTGCTCATCAAGTTTTAAGTGCTTTATTGAATCAATTCCATGGCATGTGAGGGCTGCACAGTCACACAGCGTATTACTGTCTTTATGAATCTGTACCACCGCTCCTTGTTCCTACTCATCAGAGTATTCTGTATAACATGGACGTTGCCAGAGCTTCCCCTTCATATGATATCCCCCCTCTTGTATACTGTCCTTCCTGTGAAAGATATCCTTCAGACGACAGGCTGCAAAAAACATTTGCTAGCAGAGCATAGTGGTTATTTAATGGCCTGACTGTGCAGAACGGTATGCACTAAGAGGGGGATGGGGGGTGAGAACCAATTACTAATTCTCTGAAGGATAATGGTAATAACAAAATAACTTGTCAGCATCATAATAATGTATAAGCAAATCACCCAAGTAACCACGGATGACCTTACTTAATAAACAATGAAAGGAGAAACAAATCAGTAAGTGGAAAGTGCAGTATCCCATAGCAACCAAGAAATCAGACCAATACAAGATGGAGTCTGAATAATCGTGCTTGTATACTGAATAAGAGATGTGTATTTTATATACATGAATTTTCACACTGTTTTCTGTGCCTTTCTCTTTTCTTTGGTTATTACAGCGCTGTAACCACTTCAACAAATATTCTTTATATCTTTATATGTATGTCTTTTTATTATATATATAAACATACACTGTAATGGCATTTTCTAGCCCCCTTGCCCTAAGTGGGCTGACTCCTTATATTTAGCTATGCTGCCTGAGCCGAATTCATAGTTCTTTGCTCATTTGGATTTTGACCCTGACAATAGAGAAAGAAGATACAGTAATGAATATTTGTGTCTCCATGGCCATTCACTCGGAAGCTTATTGGCAGTGGTGAAGGTTGGGGGCGGACATAAAAAATGATGGCTGACCTTGTTCTGCAATATAGAGTGATGCTACCACTTTAAGGCTCTCTGCATTGTGTATCTGGGACGTGGATATGGAGTCTGCACCTGTTCTGGGTGTCTGTAACCTTTATCTCTCCTGCCTAATGAGCTGCTATGGAAAATATTTAGGGTATAACATGACACCTGGTCAGATTGCAAACTCCCCACCATAACCCCTTTTCCCACTTACCTGAAATGCGGGGTTCAGATTCAGAAGTACTATCAGCCACCACGGCAGAGGAGTTTGTAGTACTTAATGGAATAAAAGTGCCTTTCTTTTAGTTTGATTTTACAGGCTACATGGAATATTTTATTTATCTATTTATTTACTCATTTTTAGAAAGACAAATATAACATTCATTTTACAATTACGTTTTGTCTGTAGTTAAATTTCCGGTGTTTTTCCTCATAATTGTACAGTTTATCCTATAAAAAGGATTCATTGTGCCCCCATAGTAAGTAAGTCTCTTGCCCAAAACAACCAATCCAAGAAACCAAACTAGAGTCACAAGAAAACATATCTGTTGCCTGTAATACCAGTTAAAGCGGAACTTTACCCATATCTTTAAAATAACAACAAACTCACAATTAGAAATGTTTAATGATGACAATCTACAAACACATATTTCTAGATAATTGCCGGCTTCTTTGCATACCTTATTTCTCTTTACTTCCCCGGTCTTCTGACAGTGGCCATGTTCACTAAGGGCAGATTACTAGCTCTCCTTTTACTTCCTGTATTTCTGGCACATGTGACTGGGCATGTTAACATGCACATAATCCAATGGGAGGAAAATGCCTTTCTCTGAGATCTCCTGAGATCATACATGAGATTTCCCAGTGATGCTCTGCTGGTAACAAGACAATGCCAGTGTGCATTGCTTTGGCAAACTGGAATCATTTTGTCTGTGAAGGTTCTCATTCATCCAGGTCATGGTATATCTGTAAAAAACAAGTCAAGGCAACTGGACTTGCTGTATTTTTCTTGAAGAGGTTTCACTGGACATCCAACCAGCTTTCCCAATTCAGAATGACTTGTACAAAGAATTATCTGGGAATAAATATGGTGAATGTTGCTCCAATCCACATAATCTGTTAGTCACAACCAGGTGTTGATTGCATTTGCATAAATGGCCTCTTTCATACCCCTTTTTAGGAGGACTGGAATTCCCAACAGGCCCTCATTCTTCTAGAATGGGTCACCAGGTTAAATCACATTATGAGTTTGGAGCTCTTTCTGGATGGAAAAACTGATACTCAAGATAAATTCAAATTTGCACTACCTGCACAGTGTTTTGAGCCTCCCAGGAAACTGCAATTTACTATAGAACTAAGGGACCCTTCCAGCAATGATCTAAGTTAGGTGATCGTTGGAAATTTCCAATGCCCCTCCTCAACACTTCTTTCCCACACCAAAATACTCTTTTCTCCAACCTTTACCTACGCCCACGCATCCACTACCCTCTACCTATCTCCCAGTTACCCTCGTTCTTCTCTTTTCCTTATGTTCCATCCCTCTTCCCTGACATTCTTTTCTCTCTCAATCCCCCTTCCCCCACTCTCCTAAACCTCCTCCACTCGTCCTATCCATCTATACCCCTACATACCCTACCTTCCTGCTTAAAGGAGAACTATGGGGTTAGGGCTTTTCCCCATAGTTCTCCTTAGGCTACCGGGAGGACACAAACTAGCGTCCTCCCGTCATCCTAAGCCCAGTATACCGCGAGCTACAGCTTGCGGTATACTGAGACGCCGCAGCTGAAGCGGATCCCGACAATTATGTCTGGATCCGCCCAGCTGCGTGAGTGACAGCTTGCTCTGCCTCTAGATAGGCAGAGCCAGCTGTACCCGCCCCATCCCCCATCCGTTCCGCCAGTCAGCGCTGGAGGAATGGAGCGGGGAGGGGGGAATCCAGCCCCTCCCCTGTCACGGCTCTCAGCACCGGTATTTGTTTGCTCACTTCCCGATCTACTGAGCCGGCCTGTGACAGTCTCATTGTCACAGGTCGGCTAGAACTATGAGGTGAGTGAAAATCACTCACCTCATAGTTCTCCTTTAAGGGATAAAATGAACAACAACCACTTTTAGAATAGGCACCCACCTTTGAACACTGTTTTATTAACCTCTACTATTTTCCACTTGATCTGGAGAACCTCCAGAAAATCATTGTAGTACACACGTACACAACCTACACATCACTATCCAACTAAAGTACATTACATCCAAGCAGTGGACAAGACTTGTTGCCATACCTGCACACTTATTTAATGATTATACTCTTCTATCCACTGTATTGAATGCACTCTCCCTCTCTTGTTCTTATTTACTGTTATGTACTGTATATGCAAAACCAATAAACCAGTTTGAGCCTCATATGAAAATTGGAGGGAAAGTACACAAATAACAATCAAACACAAAAAAAAGGGAAAAAAAACACAATTTCAAAGAGCACTAAATCAAATAATGAAAGTTTGATTCTAATGGCCGGGAACATCTCCATTTTTTCCTTCTGTATTTATAAATCAACTTTAATGTTTTCTCCTTGTAATGCACACAGAAATGGTTCAAATTGAAAAGATATCCAGGGATGAATCGTTTAAAATGCACTTAACTGTGCATGTCCTTTGTAATTAGGTTAGATAAATGTCCACCAGTTGTTTGTGACTGCAATGGTATGTGAGCATATACTTGCAATGGGCGTAAGCCAAATCTCAATATACTTTAGGATCTTCATAGCTATAGATGGGCCAGTCTCTCCCAGACAATGGATGGCAGATTTACTCTATGAGCTAGTAGCTTGACTGAGATGAATGTGTGTTGAAAGAGTTGTTTCCTTTTCCATAGAAAAAAATTTGGAATTCTCAGAGATTTTCAGCTTTTTGAGAAGTTCCTGCACGTGATAATGAGAATGTGAAGCATGTTCACTCTCATTATTATTCATCTGTCCTTTTACTACCTGATTATCACAAGTAATTACATTTTATTTCAAGCTTTTAAAAGCTGGTTCATGCAAGCATCTTTGCACTTTCCTTCTATCATTGTAACACAATCCACTCTTCTTTAATTAACCATGAAAGCAAGTGGAAATCTGAAGGTTACTGTGTGTCACTTTTTGAACACAGTTAAATTATAACTCCAGAGTGGGGAAGGGTTAGAACTAGGGATGCACTGATACCATGTAACAATTTTTCTATTTTAGGACAGTGGTAAAGTTCCAAGGCCCGGTCCCAGCTGGAAACAATGTGACCCTGGTAGTTCTGCCACTGACTCCAAGCTGTAGAGAAACTACAAATCCCAGCAATACATTATACAACAATGCAGAATACCAACAGCTATAGAGGACTACAAATTCCAGCAACACATTATACAGCAATTCAGAATACCACCAGCTATAGATGACTACAAATCCCAGTGATGCATTATACAGCAATGCAGTATACCACCGGCTATAGAGGGCTACAAATCCCAGCAATAAAATATACAGCAATGCAGAATAATATAATCAGCTAGAAAGGACTACAAATACCAGTGATACATTATACAGCAATGCCGAATCGCAACTGGCTATAGAGGACTACAAACCCCATCAATGCATTATACATCAATGCAGATTAATATTAAGTTACATACTCTGTGCTGCTCCGGGATGTCTACATCGAAGGATGCCAGGTGGTTGTGTGCTGCATTTCTGATTGAGACAATAAGCCCTCATTGACACAAGTAACAGCCGGACCGTACAGCTCCGTGCTGCGTGCACAGCAGTATTGGGCCGCTCCCGGGATGAACAGGCGTTGCGTGTGATTACATGCAGCAGGCTATCCTTCTCTAAGCCATCACCCCTTTCTAATTCTAATTCATGTAACTTACACAAATAAATGATGCCTGTGCAGCCAAAACATGGTATTATTTGCACGGTATGCTATTGGATTCAGTAAATCTACATTTAAAAAAAAATATTTAGCATGTTTTTTCATTTAGCATAACAATTGAATTAGCAGACCATGGCACTAAAAACATTATAGAGATGATTTCATTAGAACAGCTGTTAGAGACTACTCATGTTACACCATGCCCCACCACTACCACTCCCTTTTCCACCTCAAGGGACATTCACCTTAAAGGAGAAGTATTGGAAGAGTAAAATATACTCTTCCCAATACTTAGGGGGTCATTTACTAACCTAAACACACGCACGCACCAGGTGCGTGTGATTTTTACACAGCAAAACGTATTTATCAACCAAAAAGTCTCTATAAGCATATTTCCACTAATGCCATATATGGAAAAATCATGCACATGATGCATATATAATGCTGCTTCACAGTTTAGACAAAAATGGTTAGCTCATGCATTTACATTCCTGCATTCATCAACGCAAGCAACACAATGTAGAGCTAATTTACACAACAGCACCTTGCAATTCAGGGCAGGGCTTTGCACAACACACCTGCTGGGTGTGTACACACTACAAAGGTGTTTAGATTCCACCCATAGATCATGCTGGGAGGGAACACACTACAGAGGTGTATACATGTTCATGGTGTGTTTATAAGGTTAATAAATCAACCCCTTAGAGTCAGCATGTGACACTGCAGGTGACACATGCCAGCTCTATTGTTTGAGAACTAAGCAATCACAAACCGCTGATAGCTCAGCTCACAGTCTCCTCCATGCAGAGAGCCGTGACTGGGGTCATCAATCCCCTCAGAAATTCCCTGTCCCTTCTCCATTCTTTTAGCACTCATTGGAGGGGCAGACATGGAAGGGGGTGGGTACAGCTGTCTAAGGCTCTAGAGAGGCAGAGCCAGCTGTCAATCAGGCAGCGTGGATGCTGACAACATTGTCAGGATCCTTCCCGGCTGCAGCGCAGCTCTGCACTGCCAGCAGATAGCGGGCAATAGCTAGCTATATGCTGACTTTGGATCACAGGAGTACATTTGTGACCATCTAGGTTCTGCCTGGGCAGTGTTCTGCCAAGAGCCATTTAGCTTCAGATATTGTCACATTATGCTTTATATGCCCTGTTATAAAACAGCCACAAAAAATAGGTTGAAATTTAGGTTTATTTATACACACAATAGCCATTCTTCATTATGAAATTTTTACACACGTCTTGCTTTTGGAATTCCCAAAAGTAAACTTTTACTGCTCACAATTTATAGACAGTTGATCTTTGGAAGGATCAAGATCAGATAATTATTATGTTATATTTTATTGTGTTTAAATGTTCAACATCAGGAATACATATTTAATTCATTCAAATGTGAAAAACACTTGTGACAAGGGAAACTTTGACATGCACACTTTGAAGTGTCACATTGAGGTTCCACACATGCACAGTGTGAGTCATGTACAGAGCAGATGGAAAGTCACATCTTTCTCTAAATAGATTACTATCCATAGCTACAATCGCCCGTGATGAAGAGAAAGACAACCATCAACATGGAAAGAAGAAATATACAGTCATTTGTTGATACAGAATAGCTAGCAGAAGATGAACTGTAGAACATATAAAGCCGTTCATTTTGTCAGGAATGGACGTTCAATTAGGCACATATAGGCAGTGTGCAAGGGTCCATTATGTTGGGAACAATAAAACTATTTGCATGTACCAACACCCTACATGCACATTTTGTTAATTAATAAGTGTACTTTTAATACATTTATTCTTCAGGACCCCCTTAATACCATATACTACTGTGTGACCACCACACAGATTCTTATTCAAAATCTTCTCAGTTAGCCAGTTCTTCTCTTGTACATGCCCCCACAGATTTCAATATTTTATTTGAAGGTCCATCTGAAGTAGTTGTGGTAATGCTCACCAAGGTGAGGAGTAGTTCTGAAAAATTAGTACAGTTTTCCTTCAAAATTCCAAAAGGGGTGAAGGTGTATTAGTTATTTACTCTATGTGCTCTCTCTTCCCTTACAAACTCCTCTGCTGCTTCCTTCTCAGGCCACTAACTGGACACTGGCCACATGCTTGTGCTCCAGTTATAAGGTGCACCTATACATTGTCTGAATAACAGCATGTCCTGTTTTAAGAAGCCACTGAGCCACAATTCAGGTTTTACCAAACTGGCTGTTTCCTGGAGCCTACAATTGTAGGCAATTTTTTGTCAGCTTTAAAAATCCCACATTCTGTTCTGGAAAATGACTGCATCTTACTTAAGACAATGGCTGACCCAAAACGTTCACTAGAGCCTACATTCAAAGACACGTTGTTGTCCATGTTGCGGCTCTAAAAGGACTATCTTAGCAATTGCATTATTAGGGCTGCAGCATCCTATAATCGTTTATAGCTCACAAAGTGACAGAAGGCAGAAGAGCAGATTGGTGGTCGTCCGATGATCGAACCGTCGTACGATTTTCGGACGACGGCCCCATCCTGCCCCGATTATCGCAAGGTTCAATCAGCGGTAGTTAAAAAAATACACGCGGATGACTTGCGGTAATTGACGGCAATTATTTTAGTTTGTGCATGCGCAGTTTTAATCGTATGACTTTTGACGGACCAACCATGCGAACATCGTACGATCGACCAAAGTTTTCAAACATGCTTGACCGTCAAAAGTCGTACGTTTGTACAGTACTATCGGTCGGGCACTCTATTCACACGTTACGATTGTCGTACCGAAAAGTCCCTCGCATACGATTATCGTACGATAATCGTTAGGTGTATGGGCACCTTTAGTTACCTTATTTGTAAGACAAGTTTAGAAAAAAGTGATAATGAAGGCTGAAAAAAGGCGTTTATGTAAATAAATATTATACCCAAAATGGAATAGGTGGGCTTAAACTAACTTTGATTTTATTTCTCATACACAGAAGTTGCTGCTTGTAGAACAATTTTTTAAACTAAATGCTTGTGGCAAAACTAAGCAGACAATTGCAAGTTATTCTATCAACTTCAACATTTCAAGACTCAGAGTTTCAGTTCTCCTACACTCCAAAGATTTTCAACTCTCCTACACTGAGAAAAGTTTAAACCTGCCTGTCTCACCAACTGTCTTTATTACAAGTGCCACACTACCCTTTCCCAATCTTTTCCCGGTTCCATACAACACATGAAGTTGCAGCCTGTGTGTTGTTGAGACAGGAAAGTTGTTTCTAAGTTGTTTCTAAGTAAACTACTGTTTTTTTATAGAGATGCCTGAAAATGTTTAAACATAACATACTGTACACACGATTATAGCCAAGTAACACCTTTGTACCAGTGAGGTAAAATATCAGCTTTAAAACATGTCCGATTTCTTTTTTACAAACCCTTTAGCTACTTTGGGACTTTCTACACTGTTAAATATCATGAAGGACTTCAATTAGACCAATATGGCTTTATAAAAACCTGTCTTTTTTTCCCGCTGTTGTGTTTAGACTCCTGCCAGGAAATTATGTGAACTTTCTCTGCAAGCATGAGCCAATAAGAGCGCCTAAATGATCTCTACAACAGCCAGTTGCATTTGCCATTAAATGCAAAATGAGCTGTCAAGATATTACCACAGGATAACATGTGCATGCGCAGGGCTTTGCACTGCGTGCTCTCTGGCTTCCATGTCCATTCCAGCGTTGGCACCATAAGGCCTAGTTAAGCACCAGAGCATATTAAATGAATTGCTGGATGGTCTTCAGCTACTTTCGTTATGCCCTGAGTACCCGATCCTGCTGTGTTTACCAGTTGTCCTCTGACCATGGCTGTTTAACATTTTGGTGATCCTGACCACAACTTGTTCTTGTGTACCTGCTACTGACGTGGCTTGTCTCCTGTGCATGGCTTGT
The DNA here is from genome assembly GCF_000935625.1 of Nanorana parkeri. Taxonomy (NCBI): domain Eukaryota; kingdom Metazoa; phylum Chordata; class Amphibia; order Anura; family Dicroglossidae; genus Nanorana; species Nanorana parkeri. Next base: position 340,823 of record NW_017307557.1, read on the forward strand.
TCCTGTCTATCAGTTGCTGACCCAGCATGCTTCCTGACCATGGCTTGTTCCAGTTTACCTGCTGCTGACCTGGCTTGTTTACTGACTATGGCTGACTTTTGCCTGTTACAGAGTGACTTCTGCTCTCTCCTTAACCAAAGCCATGACTGCAGTCATGCTTCCTGTCTAGTTCAACCTGTGGCCAATTGCTTGAGAGCAAAAATAACCATTGCCCACTTACAAATACTTTAAGAAACTATTAAAAAATGCTACAAAGTTACACTTTTGCAACCCTAGTTAGTTAGAATCACAGGCTTATACTATAATCTCATCATAAAATGTGTAGGAAATCAGCACAAGTAAAAAAATAATAATAAGGGTTTTGTATTATTGGTCCTTAATGAGTATCTAATTAGCCCCCTAATACATTCTTCACCTTTTCTCTTTAACTACTTTTGTTGCAGCTTGTTTCATTTATCATCTTCCTGCATTCAAACCACATAATAGACTAAATAGGCAATAAAATCTCATCCATAAGGACTGCACAACTCCTTACCCTCAAGTGGTTAATAAACATAGAAATACTCTTGGTAGAACAAACGCTTCCTTGTCTTAAAATTAGACGCTGTGCATGCCACTTCACAGTCTACATTGGTCTTATTCACTGCATGAAATAAGACTCTTGGATTCACTCAGTTTAAAACCATTTTGTACTGAGAGATAAGTAATCACATTAATGGTGAAGCTTCGCAGCAGGCACAATAGATGTGTGCTTCTAACTTTACATCCCACCCCCAATAAAGCATAAGCAATATGATATTTGCAAACAGTTATGAAATTGGGTTTTTGTTTAAGGCCAAGCAATGCCCCTCCTCCATACCTGATAGCACTCAGGCCCGATTGGCTGCTCAGGCAAAAAGCACTGCATTGTGGGAGGCAAGTGTGAAACCCCTATTGGCCCATGGAAAACAGCTTGCCAAAAAACAAACCTGGCACTGGTTTTAACCATTCTTTATTCTATCCAAAACTAAGAACAATTTTTACCTTGCATATAAAAGATGTTTTTACTTTGAAGTGTTTGCAACCTAAATTAAAAAAAATTATAATTGCATTCCTTTGCCCATATAAAAGAAGAACTCCAGGTAAAGAAAAAGTTACCCTTGCAGTGGGGCTACCCCTGCACTGCAAGGATTAAGTGCTTCTTTTGTCTAGGGACTCAAATAAAGCTGTTTTACTTACCTGATCCTCAGTTCTGCAGTAGTTAGCGCTCACCTCTTTCTCCCTCGGCTCCAACTATAGAATGTCCCTTGGCGTCCTCATGTCTAATGCAGGTCAATGGACCTGTCTAAAGGTGCCAATACAATCTTCGATTTGCGTTCGGAAATCTTCCATGAATGGTCTTTCGAACAATAATTGAACAGTTGATGAGACACCAACAATTTTTTTTACTGTAATCCTGCTAGAATTTTCTTGAAGGGCGAGGCTGGGAAACTTTTTTTGAATTGAACAAAAATCGATGGATTAGTGGCGTTTTTGTGTGACAAAAATCGCAGCTAGAACACTGCGCAAATGAAAATCCGTTCTGTTGATCGACAAAATTCGGTGAGTTGGTATTGCTAACGAACGATTATCGAAATCAACATTGGTCTGTGTTTGATGGGCTATTTGAGCTAGAATCCTACGAGGGTTCTTGGCAGCAAAGAAAATTTCTGATCGAAAATCTATAGGGGTATGGCCAGCTACAGGGGGACATGATGACCTCAGAAATCCTTTGACTGCCAGAGCCCAGGAGAGAAGAGACTGAGGGGAACGGTCTAGCATCCAGGAGGAAGCCGATGGGACAGAGGATCAGGTATACAGCTTTATTTGATTGCCCATAGACAAAATGAGCACTTAAAAGAGAACTATGGGGAAAATGTTTTTCCCCATAGCTCTCTTAAGTGTCACGTGAGGACATAAACTAGCGTCCTCCTGTGACCCAAAGCTCAGTATATCACGAGCTACAACTTGCGGTATACTGAGACCGCTGCAGCCGAAGGGATCCCGACAATGCTGTTGAGATCCACCCAGCTGCGTGAATGACAGCTGGCTCTGCCTATCTAGAGGCAGAGCCAGCTGTACCCTGCCCCCTCCCCATCCGTTCCTCTGGTCAGCGCTGAAGGAGTGGGGAGAGGGGATTCCCTGCGGGGAGTCGTGACTGACAGTCACGGCTCTCTGCAGGGAGATGACCGAGAAGTGATCGAGCGACGGTATGTGTTTGCTTACTTCCCGATCTATTGAGCCGATGTGAGACAGTTTTATTGTCACACGTCGGCTCGAACTATGAGGATGAGTGATTTTCACTCACCTCATACCGGTAGTTCTTCTTTAACTCTTGCAGTGTGGGGTAGCCTCACTAGGATCAGTTTTTTGTTTACCCAGAGTTCTTCTTTAATTCTTGTAATTTGTTCTTTTTTAGCTACAGGTTTGCTAATTAGCATCAAATACCTTGTAACCTGCTAGTTCCTTTGCCTTCGTTTACCATTCTGGCCACGCCAAGCACAGAAGCAGATCCATGCTGGATGCATTACTCAGGTTTTAATTGGAACTGCAGGATGCATGCCAGTGCACAGTGTGTCTGTAGTCTGTAGTCAGTACATCATGCATGATGGAGATATCATACTTCTAGCTATGGCAAGAGTTTTTTTTTTTTTAATGGCTGGGACACTCATAGGTGCCCAGCCTGCCCTTTTAAAATTGAATCCACTCCTCAAGTTGACCCTCAACTCAAAGCTTCCTTTTAATTCACAAGACCTCATGTCACTTGCCGTCCACCCCCAGCCTTCAATTTATCAATGACTTGTTCCCTCTCACGCACTGGCAGAAGTTCATAACTGCGCACTCCTGTCTCCCTCGATGCAGCTGGAGCATTATATCAGATGAACTGCCTGGCATCCTATTACATTTCTTTACTTCCTCCACCTTGTCATCAACAGAATTACTCTGTTACAGTATGTTCAAGCTTCTCTACAGTTGCCAGGAGCAGTCATAATGGGCCGAGGATGTATCATAGGTGTATGAAACACTGGACTTGCAGCTTTTGTCTGGTGATGCCCCTACTTTGGTAACAGCATTTAAAGAAGCTACTGGTTTCCTTTTTGCACTGACCCAAAAACAGCAGAATTGTTGGTGAGCGGAAATCTTCTCAGAGGGGACAGACACAATGATTAAGCCTAACAACGTTTGTAATCCTTCCTTATTGTATCCACAACTAAATAAACATTTTTGCTAGACTTCTTCCTTTCTGCTTTAATAAATAGATAACAAATACATGCAACTTTTAAAAAATCAGTGTACACTGAAATGACAGCAGTGGCATAACAATAGCCATAGCAGCTCAGCGGCTGTTATGGGGCCTTGGGGTATAAGGGAGTCCTTTAGGGGGCTCTTGAGGCAAATGAAACATAGAAAATGTGTATGCATGTGGAGATAACACAAATCTAGTACTCTATCATTAAGGCTTCTTTCATATCTCTGCAATGCGGGAGCATGAATTCCCACGTGCGATCCCACATTGCATGAGATTGCATGTTGCACTGTTAGGTGTACTACAGTGCCATTATTTCTTAATGGTACCCCATCACACTATTTGTGTTGTGTTGTGTTGCGATTTAAGAAAAAGGTGACTGCTTTTCTGTGAGTTTGATTAGATGCGATTAGATGTGGTAGACATAATTTTCAAATGAATGGGTTACCCTACTGCAATGCACCCTTCAGTGTACCTGTAATGTCCAGGCCCGGATTCCCCACAAGGCCACCGAGGCCCGGCCTCGGGACGGCACGTAGCAGAGGGGCGGCAGCGAACATATCGCAGTTATGTGAATGGTGCCTAAAGATTGCAGAGGTTGCTGTTGACACTGACCCTATACTCCTTGTGACTTTCTAATCAGCTGACATTAGAAGCACAGGAGGAGAATTTAAAATAGTTTGCCTATGCAGCTGTGCAGGAAGGGGTATCAGTTTAGCTGTCTGGTGTAGATTTATTGCCTCAGAGATGTTTATTATCCCAGCCAGAGCTGAACTTAACCCTGTATGCCTATCGCAATCTTCCTCGGGCTGTAAAAAATATTCTTTCCTACAATTTGGGGTGGATAACAGAGCAATGCAAAAAAAGCAGTTTAGAAAAAATACCATGATATGTATGAAGGTGCATCAGCCTGCCATTGCTTTGTATAAGCTGAGTAACAGCAGCTATTCACATATTGTTTGTTAATATATAGAGTATATATAGTTTATATGCAGTGTCTTGCCATGTACTGATGCATACACTATTTGTTTTAAAAAAAAAGACAACCCTTTTTTGAAAGAAGAAAATAATTTATGACAAAAAAAGACTCTGATGCATAATTTAAAAAATTACATCACTTCCGTACATTCTTGAACTCAAATGTTAAAACTGGAAACATTGGCATAGGCATTGAACGAAATTTATGACTGCTTTCACATGAAATCAGTCAAGGCGCTGATCGTATGCTCTAACAACGTTGGAATTAAATTCTACCCGTATAGGGTCAGCTATCGAATTCAGATACTTAAAAATTTGATGATGTATTAATGAATACAGAGCTACATTAATTTGTGTCTTTTATCTGCTTGTAGTTCAGCTTTAACTATGCCACCATTAATGTTCTACAGATCTCTCCAATTTACTGGTTTACAACTGGAATGCGGACCTAATGGTTCTCCGGCCCTGTGCTATATTGCACCCACTCCCTGCTTCCATTTGTGCCAGTACTGTTTAGGTTTACAGCTTCTGTTCCCCGTAACATCCTTGCTCTAGGCCATATATGTACTGTATGTTTGCAAGGTTTACCCACTTTGTTCTCTCTATAGGGAAGTGCTGGAATGCTGCAGCTAATGTAAATAGCAGAAGTGTGTATAGGACAAGTCAGTATGCTCTTATAGAGTGTGGAAGGTGCTGCTATTTCTATACATGCAGGAAATGATAACAAATGTATGGCACCGCTAAGAATAGTGTAGATTTAGAAGTGTTTAATTGTTACTTGTCTTTGTTTTATGCCAGCATTTGTTATACATACATTGTACAGTACACAATATATGGAAGGAGGGAAGCACAAAATGGGGCCATATTAGAGAGCACAGTTCCAAACACGCAAAAAAAAAACTAACCCAAAAACTGGAAGTGATGCGGACAGTTTTAGGGCTTGTTTACACCAGCCAGCCTACTAAAACATGTGTACTCTCCCACGAATGGAGGGATCACAAGTTCGCCGTGCAGTTTCCTACTCAAGAATATACTCTCTCTGCTGCCCGAAGCCAGGTTCCTCAATGTGCCCCTCTCCCTTATTTTAATTATTATTTCTTATTATTTTTGTATATTTATTTTTTAAATTTTTTTTATACATTTTCATTTTTTTAATTTTAATTTTATTTTTTTCACTTAACTTTATTGCTATCACACAGGAGCTAACAAGCCCCTGTGTGATAGCATTTGGAGGTGACAGGTTCTCTTTATTGATCCTGTCACCTCCAATACAGGAGTTTGAGCACATCACTGTGCTGGCTCTCCTGTGACAGCTGAGAGGGGAAGGCTGTGTGTACAGCTCTCCCGTCTCAGGATTTACATGGAGCAGAGCGGAGAACGGACGTCCTCCTCTCTGCTCCTCATTCTCCATCTTGAAGAGAGGATCCCCATCTCTGGAGAGAGGTAGCCGGCGGGGTTGTTTGGGGGGAGGGACCTGTAGGCTGCATACAAGTGATCTTGGCGACATCGCCGAGCTCACTTGTAAATGAACGAGAGGCTTCCCAGCTGTATATTCAGCCCTGCTTGCCCAAACTGAATGTCCTGGGCATCAGGAGATAGGAATTTCACACCCCTGCCACCCCTCTGCTCCCTGCTGCCCCGAGCTTGGGCCTCGGTTGGCCTTGTGGGAAATCCGGCCCTGTTCCTACCCTCCGCTTTCGGGGTCAAGTCTGCCTCCAGAGCATTGACATTGATATCCCTTCTCTCGCTTTATCTAGCATAAGTCACCATCAGAGATTCATGGAGTTGGACCACCTGGTGAGGGTCCTCTATGTATTCTATAGTGGAAAAATGCTCTTAATCTCTGTATGAGAACTTTATTTGTGCATGTTTTTTTTCCTCTTGATGATCTGTTTAATCTGTTGTTTTTTTCTTGTGAAAAAGTTAATAGAATATATAATATTTTTTTTAAAAGTGTACACTGTGCAGGGGTGCTGAGGGGTGGTGCGATACTTAATTACAACGCATTGCACTGGGTTTTTTAAAATTTTATTGAAGTGTTACAGAATGACACCACAGTGCGTTGCTATGTGCTATAGAGAGGGCCAGTGCAAGGATTTTTGCCAACTCAGGCGAAGGTGCATTTTTCCGCAAACCCTCCCCTCCCCTCCCATGTGCACGCACGCCTACTTAATAATATAATGTATTGCTGGGACTTGCAGAGGCTTACAAGCTCATAGAGAAAGATAGACACACACACACAAACACATACATAAACACAGTGACACACAAATACATGAACACAGTGACACACACACACATACATACATACATGAACACAGTGACACACACAGACAGGCACACACTAGTACCTGCAGCTCGGGACCAGGAGGCAGTGAAGAGAGAACGACTCCTCCCACAGTGCAGGGACTCAGAGAGTGGCCCAGAGGAGGTAGTCTGAGGCTCCAGAGAAGGCACGTAACAGCAACAGCCACAGTGCTGGCAGAGCGGCTCCAAAATGAGTACATGGGGCGGGGCGAAGCTGAACTGAGATCATTGCAGCAGGAGTCCGGCGTCCACACCATTACACCTATGTTTGCGGCTGTGCTATGATTTTTCCGCCCCCTCCCGCTGGCGCCCTCTGGCGGCCGCTTGACCTGCCTTACGGTAATCCCGGCCCTGGCTATAGAGACATGTGGTGTGGTGAGTTGTGCCGTGTAAAAATGCATACATGCTGCATTTTTACAAAATGCACACCACCGCACATGTGTGAGGGAACAAGGCACCTAGGAAACAATGGTTTTCTATGTGCCCATGCTTATAGTTTGCATTGATCTATGCCAAACAGTGTAGCTCAACAGACCTGGTATGAACAAGCCCTTGAATGGCAAAGAAAATATGACGGCAGTTAATGTGCAGCGACCACATTCTTTATCACACAGCACACGGGGGTATGCTTTGTTTATGTTGTCCACAAAAGCAGCTGCAGACATCCCAACCTGCAAAACCTTATTTCAGGGAGGTTCCCGTCTCATTTCAGGGAGGTGCCCTTTCTGGGTTTTTTTTTACAGCGACCGTCGTCAGAATATAAAATAAATAATAATGATATATATATATATATATATATACACACACATATACATACATACAATGCAGCTGCTACTTTTAAGGTATATACAAATAACTTCTCAGACATCAGGCAGAGGATGGCGTGTGGCGATGGCATATAATGAAGGAGGTTGGCGTTTGAAAACTAACAATGAAGGGGGGTGACTGTGAGAACAAACAATGAAGAAGGGGGAAGTGAGAACATCCAGTGAAGGAGGGTGGCATGTGAGTACATACAATGTGGAGGTGTGGCATGTGAGCACATACACTGAAGGAAGGTGGCATGTGATGAACATACAATTAAGGAAGGTGGCATGTGAGAAGATACAATCAAGGAGGGTGGGATGCAAGAACATACAATGAAGGACGGTATCATGTAAGAACATACAATAAAGGAGGATGCATATGTGCAAACTAATATCTAGTTCATAGAGAAACCTCACTTAAGTGTGGAATATTTTTTTTGTCACATAAAGTGGTTATTTAACTGTATTTCTGATGAATATTTATGTTACTCATGAAAATACATAGTTAAAACAGAATGAATATATTGTTTAGCAATATATCCTTATTACTTTACCATTGATGTCCTTCACAAAGAACCTTTAAGATATCAATGTCATAGTTACATAGAGTTGAGGATCTCAGTTATGATGTGATTATTAGGGGTTCCACTTGTTCAATTCTACTAGTGTCAAGTCTTTTTTTTTTTATCTGTTATTTTTTCTTAAAACCCTTTCTGCCAAAAAATTAAAAACATTTTATTATGTCAGACCATTAATGCAAAAGTCATAAGGTGTGACAAACAAAAAGAAAAGCTCTGGTCCTAACATAGCAAATATGTATATCCCCAAATCTGCCCTTACCATACATCTCTAAATGGGAAAATAATGTGTTTTGTTTGAGGTTTGGAAGAATACCTTCAGGATTCTTATGCATACTTACCCAGTTTAATTTAATTATAAATTAGCATTTTGTTCCCACATGGATTGCATACCTCGTGCAGAATTATCCTTCCATATGAATCCAAAGATATGCGGAAACTAGTACTTTTAAACATATTTGGTGTGTTTGTCCTAAAGCAAAGGGACTTTGATTATGGACATGCCAAGCAATCTCCTGCATTTTAGGGTAAAAGATGCAGAAGGATCCCTACATGGCACTACTAAATGACTGCTTGCTACCAGGAACATCAGTTTCTTCCTTCTCGCCTTTTTTTTCACAACTATTAAACAAGCTTTTCTCAAGACTTGAAAGTTCCCTTTTAATTAATATTTCAAAAATTCAAGACCTGCTTAGACAATAACTACTGAAAAGATAATCACAATTGTTAAAGCACTGCTCTGTTTAAAAAAAAAAAAGCTAGTAACCAACCCACCTGCACTCAACCAATCTCTGGGTTTGAAAAAAAGCCTCTAAAAACATACCTGATTTTGCTATTATGTGATCCTCCATAGATGTAGATCCTCAAAAGCTGTTCTCTCCACTGGTCAGCAGTCCACTGGACTGCTCATTGGGTGATGTCATTCCTGATGGCATCAGAACCCTGTGATAACTCTTCTGATAAGCAACAGTTAGAGCCCATGTTGCCAGAAAGCAACGTAGGCATTGCAGACCAGATCCTTTCACACTACAGACCCATAGAGTTCCTAAGACATGGACTGTTATGTGACTGGAGTTTTAGGTAATTGGGTAGTAGAGTGGAATTTTTTCTATAACATTGAAGGTCAGCTTTAACCATTTATTAGTTAAACTCAAGGATAGGAAGGGCTACACAGACAAAAATGGGAACTTTAAACTAGCCTAAATCTAACTGTGTAATGGGACTGCTGCTATAGCCAAAGGGCAGAAATGTCAACATTTATTGCAGAACAATTGTATTGGACAGTTTAAAGAAGCCCCAACTAGAAACTGTACTGCTGGATCTTTTAATCTCAAACAATGCACAGTTTGTTACAAAAATATTCATATCTGAGGAGTAGTGTTCACAATGTGATCACATTTAATCAAATTATTCTGTGGATATAGTATTTATTTATTATTGGTATTTATATAGCGCCGACAATTTACGCAGCATTTTACATGCACATTCACATAAGTCCCTGCCCTTGAGGAGCTTACAATATAAGGTCCCTGTCTCCATTGCATACATACAGTGCCAATCTAGACAGGAGCCAATTAACCTTCCAGCATGTCTTTAGAGTGTGGGAGCAAACCGCAGGAAACCCTCACAAGCACAAGGTATATGTGGATTGTATAGTTGTAACGTAATAGTATTTGACATGGTTCCTCACAGATAACAAATGTGCACTTTAAGATCTATAGTCCTAGAAAATATAGTCTGCAAATGGATAGAAAATTTTCGTAAAGGCCGTATTCAGAAAACCTTGATTAATGATTCATACTCTGAATGGTCTAATGCTATAAGTGGTTTATCTCTAAGTACAGTTTTTAGATTACATTTTACCTGTTTTGGATTAAGAATACCATTTCTGTGCTAGCAAATTACCCATAGCTACTGTATATATTGCAATACAGTTCCTGCAAAATGTCTCTATCTGATAAGCTGATCTAGATGCACTAGCTTTATTGGACAGCGACATGGCTAATAAAGTATAAGCTAAATTTAAAACCTGAAAAAGTTTTCATCCCTTACCTATAATGTCCAAACTTAAAAAAAAAGTATTTGACTCCAGTTATACTTTAATCAGAGTGTATGACCTATGGGTAGTTAAAATTAATTGTCATAGATCATACACCCATTTGTATTTCTGTGCTGAAAATGATTATACTGTGTGTATATACAGTATAT
>NW_017307557.1:351005-359817 GCF_000935625.1 Nanorana parkeri
TGTATGCTTTTATTTTAACTGATTTTATTTATTTGTTAAAACTAATTTTATTTTAAATTATTTTATTTTTATCAGTAAGTGCATTTTTATAAATGTACTTTTACCGTGACTTTTACCAAACATTCACTGCAGGTAAATGTTCCTGCTCATTGTGGTGTAATAAAAAGTGAATGATTCACCAGTAAATGTTTGGTAGATGTCATATTCGTTGCTTTATGAATATGACCTATAGTGTACTGGGGGACTGATTGTCTGAAGTTCTCTACATGAGAGAAACATGATTGCCAGTGAGACTTGAATGTTCATATATAAAGTATATGTGGATAAAATTTGAGACCGTTCACGCTCAAGGTCATTTTCTGATGGTATTTTCACTAATGCATTGTGAATAAGTGTGAGGAATGATGATGAAGTTATGGAACTGAGCGAGAGAACAGCATCCCCCATTGCAATGTAAACTCTGCTGCGATTGATGATGACATCAGTGAGAACAGTGTCCAGCTTTTATATGGAGCTTTTCCCTGTTTACTCAACCCTCCCTGACTGGCAGTGAGAGAGAGGATGCAGGCACAGGGAAAGGTGCAAAGCCATGCAAAGTAGTGTGAAGGTGACCGCAAGGGTCCACACAAATTTAAAAATGATGCAAAACTTTTGACCTTTGGATATCTGTATTGTGCAAACTGGCGTCTTACAGGTTAAATCTTATTTTCTGCATTTGCTTATGTTTGTTTATAATCAACAGTACATGTACTGTATTTGCTGGCGTATAAGACTACTTTTTATACTTAAAAACGTCCCCCGAAAATCAGGGGTCGTCTTATACGCCGGGTATACAATGTGAACCTTTAGTTCGTTTGGGCCAAGCTGGCCCAAAATGAACATCCCTAATCTGTCAGCCCGCTGTATGTGCGTTAATACTGTATGTACGGTAGCTTCGGCTAAATACAGTATACCGCGCTGAGCCAATCACGGCGAGCGATGTACACAACCTCTGCCAATCTAAGCAGGCTTTGTATTCATTAATATAATACATTGCTCGCCGTGATTGGCTCAGCGTGGTATATTGTATGTAGCTGAAGCTACTGTACATACAGTATTACCGCACAACAATCCATGATGTTTTTAAATGGTGTTGCCTCGGAAGTGGGGTAGTCTTATATGACGAGTATAGCCCAAAACCTATGTTTTAAGTGGAAAATTAGGGGGTCGTCTTTTACACCAAGTTGCCTTATACGCCGGCAAATACGGTATTTTAAGTTGAAAAAAAAAAAAGTACAAAGCTCCAAGGCCTTTTTCACACATGCAGCAGGTTTTACCGCCCCTCTGAAAAGCAGTTACACAGTTTTCAGATCCCAGTGGCTTGAGACATGCTGGGGCACTACTGCTAACTCCTGAATGCCTGTTTGTTGTTTTTTCATCCCAAAGAGGAGTTTAGATTGGAAAACTGTGACACAACCATCTGCCAAATGCTTGTGTCGCAGTACGGTTGGCTGTGTCGCAGTACGGTTGCCACACCACAAAGAATCATGGGTGCAGCACTATGTATGGTCCTAAGCAACTGCTGTCACATTGCAAATTCAGGGAAAGGGGTATCAACCCCCTTTTTTTTCCCCCCCCCCCCCTTACCCCCAGCATCTGAGTGAACTTAGCCAAAGTTTCTTGTAAGATATTACACATTGTACTTGTGACAAAAACGCATTCAAACAGGATTCTTTTGGTGCTGAGATCAACAATAATGGGCAAAGTGTAGTAGGCCAAAAGCAAACAGATTTTCTTAATCTGTCTGTACTGTGAAGATCTGTGATGGTAATTGCTTGATATGGATCACTTTTATACTGTCTTTTTCAATAAGTCTAAAGATTTGCATTCTTTAACAGTCAAAGAATAAAGTAACTTATTTGCAATTCTTGCCCAGTATGTCATAGTACAGCATAGTAGGAAAAAGCAAATGATGGAGGCAACCACATAATGTAACTCTGAGGGCCTTGTCACGCCTGGATGGAATTGATCAAGCCAGGCCGCGTTCTGGGGTAGGCGGCGGCGTGTCTGCTGTGCCATTGACATGAATGGCACAGAAGACAAGCCCCACCCGCCTGCAGTGCGATCACCCTCACCGTAACACGAGGTTAACGAATGTCCTCTGTTCCGGTGTAGTGCGATCGGAAAAGAAGCTGCATGAACTATTTTTTCTGATCGCAGTGCCCTGGAACATAGGGCATTCCTGTACCTTGCTTTCCGGTGCGGGCGATCACAAGGCAGGCGGGGGCGTGTCTGCAGTGCTATTGACATGAATGGCACCGGCCCCTCCCGCCCCAGAATGCGGCCCAGCTTGATCTATGTGATCCAGTGCATTTCGGGCTCAAACCATGCCAGAACACACTGGATATGGTGTGACAGGGCATTTAAATTATATGTAAACCCAATCAGCATAATTCAGTATTTTGCACCTTTCATTAAAATGGTGCCTAATGATCCTAGCATAAGGATACTTCCTGTAATAGAGTGACAACGCTCCGTCTTCTGTCTCCCAATTGTGCTCATTCATTGTCACTGGGGCATTTCAACACACATTATGCAGGCACAGTCCACTGTTACCACCAGGAAAACCACCCGTAGAAATGTCATACAGCCATCGCTAGAGTGAATACATGTAGACAGGAGATCAGCAACGCTGAGATGCAACAAAGGATGAAAATAAGGTGAAAGGACATATTTATTTCAACAATTCTAGTTGCTTTAGAAAACTAGAAGCTGTTCAGTTAGAGATTACATCTACTTTAATGTATTCCTCTGTCCTTGGGAAGGGAAGTGAAAATCAAATTGAAAGATCTGGTACAGGAATGTTTGAAACCCCCTGGATTAAAACAGTTCTCATCCCTTGTTCCGCTGCAGCAAGTTGCTCAGGAAATGATTTAGTGATGATGGGGGTATCTATTTATAGATTGTTTTCCAAAAATGTGAATCTTTTTCCTTTTTCTCAAGGTTAAAAAATGGTTTCATTGTAAAAATGCAGCATCGCTGTCTGGGGATAAAAGGGAGGGGTCGGGGCGAGGAGGGGACGCTAGTGAAACAATCATCCCATACAAGGCAATTAGAAGGTGGAGGGGGAATAACTACGGAATCCTTCTTCATTCATGTGTATACTTCAGAAGCATTTCTCTGAGAAAGCCCTAATAGACGCAGCTCTCACAGTAGTCCATTAGTCAGACACTGAAATGTAAATCAACATTTTACTGACTCATTGTTTAAACTGTCCATGAGTGTTATAACCAATTATTCAACTGCAGTGAATTACACTGTAAGGGCTCATGCACAAGGCCGTAATTAAATACTGATTGTGTATTTTTTTAACGCAGGATCTTTCTGCCAGAAGGATTCTGCGCAAAAAGGACATCATTTGTTCTGTAAAGTGCTTTCATGTATACTCTCATAGACATGTAAAAGTCTGTATTGCGTACAGACAAGCAAAATTCTACTGGCATTGCACCGCATTGAATTTATGTGTTTATGTGTTTATACCCATAATTATTGACCTCGATATTTTTTATTATGATACTGCAGATCTGCATGCATGGTGTTCATGGATCCATAGAAAAAACAATAAAAACTATAGAACTGTGTTCACATCTGTATTATATAGTATGTATATAGAAGAAAATGCAGTGCTAATGAAAATGCAGTGTTTTTTTGCGGCCATGTTCGTGAGCCCTAATAACCTGTTATAATTGTGGCCAGTATGATCATGGTATTGCTGCTTACACAATGATGCTGAACAAGCTTGGCATGCCCTATTCCCTGAAGCAGGATTTTGAATTTCTAGCTGTAGCCAAAATGCTGCACTTTGGCACATGTTGCTAGTTGGTGCTGGGTATTGGCTGCTGCATCACCCTCAGTAAATTGTTTGCTTTAAGCTGTGTCATGCTGAAGTCAACATGAATTGCAGCACCCGTCTTAGTTGATAATTGAGACCCCCTTCTTAGTCAGAAGTATGAACAGAATCCAGCAGTGATTTTTGCATAGCCTGCATAGGCCATGGTCTAAGGTGACAGGGCTGCCAGGGTCAGCACATGGCCACCCACACATTATGTTGCTGACTGTCAGTAACACATTCCCATGTATAATAAAAGGTTCCAGGCTGTTCCATTGCCTGCATTTGACCTGCTTCATGAGGGTTTTGCATTCCCATAGACTTGTTTAAGTGAAGAAAAGCTTGTTGACAAAGTCCCTTAGTCACTTTATTGACTCCCTTGGGGAAATCAGAGATGGAAAAAGATTCGGGAGCCCTCTTATTTTATGTACTTCAAGATGTTAAGAGTACCACCATGTTTAAAAATAAAATGCCTTGCTACAGGCGATGATAAATGATATGATTTAATATCATTGACATGATCAAAATACATTTCTACAGGGCCGTTTTGTTTTGCCCATGTAGTACATCCCACGTCGGCAAGTGAGGAAGTATATTATACCACAGATTTCACAGGTTAGCCTAATGCGTTGTACAGAAAGTCTTTCCATTAGGTAATACTACATCTGATCCCACCTTCAAATATTGATAGAAATCACAGCATTGGCACAGAAAAGTGCCCACATATTACATATTATGTATATTTACCGCTACATATCAAGCAATTGAATCACCCTTTCTCAACAACTATCAATGTTTTTTTCAGAATTTGGGGTAGTTTTTTATGTTGTGTAGAATCTGTAGAAACAAAGCTGAGTGGTTGTTTATCATACCTGTTGTCCATCTGTCCATTTCTTCTAACCTTTTTCTCAGGTAAACCTTTTTGCCCATTTGTATGCCTTTATCAACAGTTTGTCTCCATATACTTTAGCTCTCAACCTTCCCCTTAATTCCTTTGCTTCTTTCTCAAAATCCTCCTCTCTCGTACAATTTCTGTTGATTTTGAGATATTGTCCATACAGAATGTTATCTATTACATGCTGTAGGTGAAAGCTTGTTGATATTAAAATAGTATTTCCTGCAGTTTCTTTCCTTTGTAACTTAGAGGGGTATTCACTAAGGAGCCGAAGGATATAGCCGTAGCTTCGGCTAATCCTTCGGCTCACTTCGGTCGCTGGAGCCCTTCGGTTCAGCCGAACTGAACACTGCTGTATGGGCTATTCACAATAGCACGTACGGCAGCCAAATGCAGCTGAACAGCTCAGCTGAGTTAAACGCATATGCTGCAGCTCGGCTGAGCCGAAGTCACAGCTGAAGCAGGGAGAACAAAATAAACACGAAAAAAAAAACCGGTTTGTGGTCCCCCTCCCGATCCATACCAGACCCTTTAGGCCTGGTAGTAAAGTTAGAAGGGACCTCCCCAAGGTAAAAATAAAACAAGTGAGTGGGGCTCCCCCCCAAAAGGAATTTGAATGAAGAACCCCACCCCCAAAAAATGGGGGCGGGAAAGTGGGGTCCCCCCTAAAATTCCCAACCAGACCCTTAATCTGGGCAGCAGCCTGGAAGGGCAGGAAAGCGAGCGCCCCCCCACCCTGCCATACCAAGCCGCATGTTCCCGGCACTGGGAGGGTACTTTTCCAGGGGTCCCCCCTGGAAAAGCACCTTGTCCTTGTGCCAATGGGGACATGGGCCTCTTCCCCACCAGCCCTGACCTGGCTGTGGGGTTCTTCGGGCAGGGGGGCTTATTTGCATTAGGGTACCCCTTTAATAAGGGACACCAAGGTGCTGCCCCCCACCCCCGATGAATGAGTAAGGGGTATTTGTACCCCTACGAATTCACTAAAAAATTTAAAGTAAGTGTAAATAAACTGAACCACACTTTTGAAAAAGTCCTTTAATTGAAAACAAAAATGCTCCCCGTCTTGTCACCCTGTCACATGCACCCCAAAGCACAGGAAGTGCCTGAACAAGGATCTTTATGGCAGGATTGGAAGGGATTATTTTAATGAAAGGTGCAAATTTAAAAAAAGATATAACACATCTTTTGGAATTACAGTACCATGTTAAAGCCTATATTTTAGTGATTTTAGTTATTGGGTTTACTTTAGGGCAGTGTGGTTTACAGTCAGCAGATCTTTTGTTCTATTTCGATTTTCTTTTCTTATCCTATGGACTACATGAAAGATGACAATTTAAATATCCCAAAGAAATGGAGGTTCCAGACCAGTCTCTGCATTGATGACCAATAACCTGAAACAACTAAATGAAGTTAAGAATGAATGGCTCTACAATATTAGGCTGTATCTCTGCTATAAACCAGCAATTCTGAATGTACAGTTGGCTCTGGGGTATAAAGGAAGGGCTTGTATAACCCCACCCATTATGCTAAAATGAGGAATAAACCCTTTCTTTTGGGGATTTGTGATGGATATACAGATACCTTTGGTTTTAGGAAGCCTCTGCTGTGCTTCTATCTGATGGTTCTAGTCTACAAACAAACTTTACTGCTAGTTTACTCACTCACCTTATACTCAGCAAAATGAGGTATCTGAACCTTAAAATGATTACACTATTTCTATGCTATGTATTATGTATTTCTTCTGCAGTTATTCTCAATATCTAATGCTAGACACATTTAATCCCACACTGAAATTAAGTTCTAATGCTGCTTAGTGACATAACTTTGACATAACCTCCACACCATACTACCTAACTACAGATCAGTCTTGTGTATGTCTATATTTTTCTTCTTAGAATTAATACATTTGTCCAGATCCACCTTATTAAGCCCCATTGATAAACTGGCTGCTAAAAGGTTCCTTCAGTTCACTTGATTTAATATGACCACAATAGTACATATACAGTGGTTGGTTTGTTATATACATCTACAATACCACAAAATATATTATTAGCCACAGTCTTCCTCAAGGTGTATGGGAGGAAACACATAACTGCTATATAAATCATGTCATGTATTGCATTATATTTACACCAGCCTTGTAACTATAATGGTACTTTATTGCAGATACCATTAATTCCATACACCCCTCACCACTACTATGATAAATTAATAATATTCAAATTATCCCTGATTGCTTGTCAGATATGCACATTGATCCAAACTCTTCATCCTTACCTGCATTGGACTGACATTTTTACCTGGTCCTGTATTGGCATGGAATATAGATGGCACGCTGTTCTTTTTAGAGAAGTGATATTAATATGTTAAAGGCTTAGTTCAACTTTCTAATAAACATTGCAGTGCACCATGTGGGCCCAAGTAGTGTTTAAATCACTGTATTGTAGGGAGAAAATGTGCTTCCTTTAAATCGCCTAAATGTATGCCGACCCAGTTTTCTGCAGTGCCCAGCACTAAAAGTTACTGTCAGTGTAATCACTGCTATCCCATAATTAATTAAGAAGCTTAAACAAATTATATGATCCTGTCACATGTTTCATGGGAATCCCACCGTACTCCTTACCAGTAGACCCCTGTAAAAATGGGGTGCGGAAATGACTACGGATGACACTGCTCCAGTCAATCTATGAACAAGAATGCCACTAGCACACCGAAATGTACTGTATGTCCAAACAAAAATCCTTTATTGACGCATATTGTCATTAAGATGGCTAATAAAGAGGCCATCTCTATGACAATATGCGTCAATAATAGATGTTTGTTTTGACATACAGTACATTTCGGTGTGCTGGTGGCAACTAGTGTCCAGTTACATGTTTGGGCCATCTACTCCCAGCATGCAACACACACCCTTTCCTATCCCCATGTAAGCATGCTGGGGTTTTTTCACGTCCACTGGAACACATGCTCCTCATTCTAATTCCCAGCCTTCACTACCCTCCCCACCCTCACTGTCATTTGCACTGAATTTTGTGACATGTAGTTTCCTCACCACGTTAAAATAAAGTCCCAGATGACATGCACAAAGTTTGAGGAAAAGCTCTGGGGTACATATTTTGAAAACTGCCATGAAATGCAGGATATCAGAATTGAGGGGTAAGCAAGTTTTTCAGAAAAATGACTATGCAAATAAAGACTGGCATCTATAGTATATGTAATTGTCAAGTCTAAAGTACCAAAGGTGGACTAACCCATTAACTGACAATTGAAGCAACACTATATTTAATTTGAAATTCACAAAGTAAAAAGAATAACCAAGCATGTATAAAGATAAATGATTACACATGAAAATATAGAAATATGTTGACATATTTATTATATGGTCATATGAAGGATTACAAGGACAGATCTGATTGTTAGACTTGAATTAATACATGTAAGTATGTTTTAAGTTGCTATTGATGCAGTGACTTGGTGGGACAATACTTGTAGACAGGTAATACACTTTTACTATTAGCACCAGAAAGTAGGGGAACTTTCCCTATCATAAAGTGGGGACAAATTTCACCAATAACAACCTGACAGAGGCTTTAACCTTTCTCCACTCTACAAATTAAAGAGTTGTGTCTGAAGTTGGGCCCTAATACTGGAACATTATAGGTAAAGGGCTAGAGTAATACTATACAGTACATGATGTAAGGCATGGATTTCCTCTGATACACAGAAAGAAGAATCTGGGCAGTCATACATATTGTGGTACGGTGGAATTACAAGGCAAACCTGGTGGCATTCACCCTTCTGGCAGCTAAACAAACTAGAGCATCAGCTTGAAAGGCACAGTCCATTTCTTTTCATGGGGACAAGACTCACCTTCATAAATTTATAATTACCGAAAAGTTGTCTGGTATCTTCAAGGTATGGTCTCTTTGGGTTACTAATGAACTCACCTTCATAGATTCCACATCTGTCACTGCACTGCAGCCTTTATCTCTGGAAGATAAACCTATGGTCCATGACGTGGTCCATCACCTGCCCTTCTCCACCCA